>NC_138228.1:19709676-19769676 GCF_964197995.2 Scardinius erythrophthalmus
TCTCTCTCTCTCTCTCTCTCTCTCTCTCTCTCTCTCTCTCTCTCTCTCTCTCTCTCTCTCTCTCTGTCTCTCTCTAAGATTAAAATGTCCAGCTCATTTGTATGCTGTCCTAGTCTGAGTATCTTGCTGGTGGCTGGAGCCAAAGTTGTGGCATCAGATTGATTTAAATAGATATTAGAGTGAATCTCACAAAACTGTCAACATCTCTTGGTCGTATTTCATAAGAAATATTGCTCAGAGACATTATTACATCACAATTAATCATTGCATCCGTCCGTCCATCCGTCCTTCCTTCCTGTAGAGAGAGTGTTTGGGAATTTTTAACCTAATAATCATTAGTTTTGCAATTCTACTTGTTGCACAGAAATTACTTATTTTTAAAAAAGGGTAAAAATATAGCCTTCATTTATTTTCTGCAAAACATTAATTTATTTTTCTGTTTGTATATTTTAGGGGTGTAGTGTGATCTGGACATTGTGAGATTCATATTTCATTAATTTTTCTCATACAACAAATACTTTTAAACATTTGTCACGAAAAATAATAGCACAATGCCTTAACTCTTAATCTTCCTAAGAATAGGCTATTACTTTATGCAAACTATTTGGGGGTTGAAAACTGCAAAGTGACTTGTTTTTGTGAGATTTATATTTCATACTGTATACTGTGTATATAGAATATACCTTTTTAAACTGTATAATTATCACACACATAGTGTAGGATCTGTGGGTCACAAACTCTTTGGTGAGGTGAGGCAGATGGGGAAGGCAAAATCTACTATCGACCTTCATCTGTGTTGCCTTGAGAAAAAGAGGGAGAGCAATGCCTGCCTTCCCTCTCTCTCTCTTTCGTCTCAGTACAGAGAGAGGCAGGGAAGCAGGAAAGAGGAATGGAGAGGCAAGACCAGATCTGGAAGAATACCTTTGCAATAGCAGATCTGAAAGTTTGAACTCCAGCTGAATACAAATGAGGTTGGCCTGTGTTGAGGCAGGCACAGTTAGAGAAACTCACACACACATTTCACGTCGGGGTCCTGATCACCGTGTTGGGGTTTAGTTTTCAATAACAAGTGATTATTACACAGCCGCAAATAAATAAATAAATGGACATGAAATATTGATTGGATTTTAAATGAGTTTATTATGTGAGAAGAAAGAGTGCACAGAGTGATACGAGAGACTTGAAACTAGCACAGCTGTGTTGGAAATCATTTTCCTGGACGATGCTCAATTATACAGTTTAGCATCCATATGCAAAAATATTTTGGAATGAAAATGATTTTTAATAAATATTCAGGTCCGAAATATCTGTATGTGGCTCTGAGCATCTTATTTGGTAATCAGTTATATTTATATAATGACTTTGGAGTGTAAACATTTTCCCTAAAGGGATAGTTCTATGAAGGTAATATGATGCCATAAAGAATCGCATGCACCACAATAAAAGTGTGCATAAGATTGCAAGCGTAAAATAAATTTGCATGTGCAAGAGAAGATTTATAAAAGCGTAAATCGCCTTTTAAGTGTAAGAAAAAAAATATTTGCTGCATTTTAGTGTTATTCGTAAGTGTAATTCATGTAGTGTGAAGCTGCAGCTTGCTTACGCAAAATAAATATGATTTGTATTCTTCTGACTTCCATTTTTCCGCGCTTACACTTTTGGCAAAAGCATTGCAAGCCTGTGAACAGCAATTTGCAAGTGAAAACAACAGAGCATCATGAACTTCAAAACAGATTGATCACGTAAAACTAACCTTTGTGTAAAAAAATAAACTGTTGCAAATGTCTAAATGACTTGTGTGCATGGGGCAAAAAAGTTCCCGAAATAACCTGATTTGTACAGTTGTGTCTTTCTTTTAGCTACGCTTACAGTTTTGGCACGATTCTCTCACTCATTGAGTTTTGCTAGCGCGAAGAGGAGGGCGGGTCCATCTTATTCATGTAGCCAATCAAATGAGCTTCTCGCTGACTCTCAATTTACTCTTATCTGATTGGTTCAATAAACACACCAGTCCAGAACACATCTTTATCTTCATTTGGCTCAGCATCGTTCATTGCCGAAATGGTACTTTACATACATGTGGACCCGCCCTCCTCTTCGCGCTTGCAAAACTCAATGAGTGAGAGAAACGTGCCAAAACTAGTGCTGCGTTCCAGTCCACTTTTAGACACGCACTTGCAAACTTCCCTAAGCACTTCCCCTCGGGGGAATCCCTGCCGCCATTTTGAAGTGCGTTCCACTTCGTGAAGTGGACGAGGGAAGTTTATATGGACAGACCCTCGTTCCCTCGATTTTGGAGCGAGTCTACTTCATATGTACACTTCAGGCACCTATATGTCCCACAATGCAGTACGATTGTGACGTCACCACAGATCTCGTCTAATCACCACCACAACAAACAACTCTATGATATATTAATTCTATTTTTTTTTTATTGAAAACAACCCAAACACCATATATACATTTGGATGCTGCATTAAACAAATTCTTAAAGGGAAAACAAATGTAAATAATAAATCAACTCCACAGCTGATTCCAAGTGATCAACGGCTCAGGACGTTCCAATTCAGCCCATTGCAGTTTCCGCTAGTAGTGGGCACTCGCAATGACGTACATCCGAGTGAACGAGACAGAGGGAAGTTAGAAAGTGAAGGGCATGAAAATTTTGGACTGGAACGCAGCTGTACAGATCGGGTTATTTGGGGAACTTTTATCCTCATGTACACAATAAGTCATTTAGACATTTGCAACAGTTAATTTTTTTACACAAAGGTTGATTTTACGCGATCAATCTGTTTTGCCGTTCCTGACTCTGTTGTTTTAAAGTCCAACTGAAATCAAAATTGACCCTATTTACTTTGTTAGCGCATATTACTAGTCTTGTGGTGAAAAATTAATCTGTGCAAGTTAATACACAGAAAAAAATGGTTTGCCGTCGTAATCTTTAATCAAAGTCTGAAAAGTTACTTCCGGTCTGGAATGGCGTTCCTTCTCTGATGATGTAGGTTTGACGGCTTGGGTTGGGAAACGCTTAACCACTCCCCTCAAACCGTTAGTCTGTTATGAGCAGAGATGGAGAGGAGGAGCGCTAGAGTAAAACCCTGCCCTCTGTTCAATATTCCTTTTCACTGGGAAATACGTCACAACACTGGAGAAAAGTCGTTTGCAACTTCCGGTTCATGCAGACTTTAAGTTGCAAATTGCTGTTCAGGCTTGCAATGCTTTTGGCCGTATTTGTACGAAAAAAACGTGCCAAAAGTGTAAGCGTGGAAAAATGGAAGCCAGAAGAATATAGATCCTATTTATTTTGCGTTAGCATGAAGCTGCAGCTTCACAATACATGAATTACACCACTTGAAAGGTGATTTACACCTTTACAAATCTTCTTCTGCACATGCAAATTTAATTTACGCTTGCAATCTTATATGTACACTTTCACAAATCTTACCCTGCACATGCGATTCTTTATTGCATCATGTTACTTTAATAATAGTTCACCCAGAAATTAAAATGTTGTCATCATTTTCTCACCCTAAAGTTGTTCCAAACCTGTATGAGTTTCTTTCTTCTGTTGAACACAAAATAATGTTAGTAATCGAACAGTTGATGGTAGCCATTGACTTCCATAGAAGGAAAACAAATGCAAGCCAATGGGTGCCGTCAACTATCTGGTTACCCACATTCTTTAAAAGATAATCTATTGTGTTCAACAGAAAAATAAACTCATACAGGTTTGGAACAGCATGAGGGTGAGCAAATGATGACAAAACTAACCCTTTAAATGTTTACATGTAAACATCTGTAATTTATATATCACCAGCCAGACATAAGAGGTAGGCCTACTTGCAAGTTTACACTGATTTTGTGTATTGTTTGAAATATTAATTCTGAATTTTGTGGTTGATTATGATTATTCAAAGATGAATACATTTTATTTGAATTTGATGAAGGAAAATAAATGTAGAACTGAAATGGCTGACACAAAACTCTCATGAAAACAAAACAGTACACTAATTTTTGTAGACTAATTGAGACATACGGTGCTGACGCTTTAATGAGGGTTCTTATGACTGCAATCAAAACATCCACATGAAATTTGATTTTAGTGCTGAAATGATTTTAATTAGGGAAATCAAGCTGTCCATAATTACAGGATCAACAGAGGTCTCTCTCCTCTGTGTCAGAAAGCTACATGATGCATCAGGACTTCATTAGCAGAAATATTACAGTTGCCAAACACAAAGAAAGCAGTAAAACTCTATTTATGTTCCCTCAAGAAACTTTTTAATAACCCCTCTCACAAGCTCACAATATCCTTTGCCAAAAACACCTCAACACCCGTCCTGAGCTCCAGCGAATTCCTTTCACTGTTTTAACACTGTCATGTGGGGTTTGAAGGTTATGTTTTTGTCTATGCTTGCATGTAATTGTATTAGCCTATTGTGCAATAATAATTCAGAATTTCATACGAATGTAAGTTAGGCTATACGACATTTATTTTTAAGTTTATTACATTTTTCCAATTACATCATGTTGTTTTTTGCTATTTTTATTGCCGTTGTTCCTGATGTTGTAATCATTAAATGCAACCATAGTAACAAAGAAGATTGTGCTGCCTTCATGACACGTGCTATTGGAATTATGGTTAATTTTTGGACACGAACGCCCTCTCAAGTCGGATTTACCACTGGGAACCTCGGGGTACGAAACTTCCCAGGAGGACTTGAACGCACCATAAGTTTGATACCCAAGTTCTCGAGTTGGGCGTGCTATAAACGTGAAAAATTCTAGGATGGTAATTCAGCAAGCTATTTAGATTGTTGTCAGTGAATTGGACGCTAAATATAATTTCGGCTTTTAATAAGATTTCCCCCAAAATAGGCAAGAATAAACCTAGCGTCCTCCTGTTCTTTCCGACAACAAAGCACTTGAATGCGCCGAGCTCGTAGTCACGACCTCAGAAGTTGAAAGTAGGAATATCCGATAGCAGAGCCAGAGCACATGAAGGAGGCTGTCAGCTCAATGCACTAGCACCTGCGCATGCCCAGCACTAGAAAAACTCTCGCGAGACACGTTGCTATAACGACAGACGTACACAGTTTTCACAAGAGGTATTTCGGGAGGACGATGTGTTAAGGTGAGTGCTTTAAAAACCTGCGAAATTTTGATAGAGTATTGTTGGCTAAGTATCTTTTAACTCTGTACAGTTGTGCAGCAGTTCTCGTCTTAGTTTTGGAAAGCTCTTAATCATTCTAACGCCCAAATGTGCCTGAAACAATACTAACAGTTAATGAGAATATATGTATCAGCTTTCTCTCTTTTAGCTGTAATTTATTAAATCTTAACGTAAATGGTTAACAAGCAGAAAACTACAAAACGGGAAGGTACTGTGGTAAAACCATGTTTTAGACATGCACCATGTCATATTCTTTGACATGTCTTTGAGTTCCATATATGCTATTAAGTTACAGTATGTCAAAAGTTTACAAAATGGCTCTAACATGGTTCTTTTGCTATGTAGGCTACCATGGTGGTGCCCTGGGATTCTTTGACATACAATACCTTTGGGTACCATGCAAATGTCATTTTATGTCAAATGTTTGCAATAACAAAATGGCACTACCATGGTTATTATAGCCTGGTATTCTTTTCAGTACATTTGAGTACCATGAAAATACCTTTTTATATAAATAAATATACTAATCATTCAGTACCACGATACGATACCATCACCATACCATGGTACCATACAGTGCTTCTTTTTTTTCCGTAAAAGTCTGCTGCTGGTCATTTCATTGGCCCTTTTTGTAGGTTAATTCAGTGAAATTTGTCCTATTCTGTGCTGTGTGTTTCTCACTCAGAACTCTTTTTTCCCTCAGAACACTTCAGTGGAAATTACTGCCTGTGAAGCTTACAGTCTGATCAGAGAGCACCATGAATTTAAACAACTTTGTGGTACTTCCCAGCAAGCCCAAGTCAATGAAGTTAAATGTCAGGTTTGAACAGTCGGCTCCCTTGAGTTTCTTTTCACGCTTCAGATTTTTCACATTATTAGCAGCACGCAACACGTCGCTTTTGCAAATGGCGGCGCTCCAAATATTTAGAGTAGTCTGTTCAAAATAAAATGATTTTGTGTATTCAGTTGAATGATTGTCTAAAGCAGACTGACACGAATACAACAAGTCAGGGTCACATTGGTTTACAAGTAAACATGTAGTACATCAAATTGTATATTTCTGCATGTGTATGTTTTTCCTAGGAATCTACGGGAATTGCGTATGGAAACAGTGCAGCTGGATCAACATGCCAAGGAGATGGAGAGCAGACTGGAGGAGCTCAAACAGCGTATGAATCAGGAGAAAGAGGAGAGGGAGTGAGTAAAATAGGGAGGGGAGGGACAGCTTGTTGAATTAATGAATGAGTGAGTAGATGAATAAATTAACGAGCCAAACAATGACTGTGACAGAGAGTGTTGAGATAAAAGAGAAAATGCAAACAATGAAACGGTGATGAATAAAATGAAAAACATAGGATGAGATAGCAAGTGAAAGAGAGAATGAGAGATTATGAGGGTTGGTGTGGAGACAAAGACAGAGGAATCCAATTGAATAATTCACCCAGAATTAATATTCTGTTCATGTTTTTTTCACCCTCCCAAAACTTGTATGCAGCTGTTTTTCTACCTTGAATTTTTTACTATTTTTTCCTCAAACAGTGACAGTTTTCAGTGACCATGGCTGTCAAACTCCAAAAATAAAAAAAGAAACAACAAAATCTCCATAGTCTATTTGACATACTGTAAGTCTTTTGAAGCTATACATTTACATTTACTGTGTGCACTTGGCAGACACATTTATCCAAAGCAACTTACCTTAAAGGCATAGGCCTACATTTTTTTTTTATCAGTTCATGCATTCCCTAGGAATCGAACCCATGACCTTGGCAGTGCAAGCACCATGCTCTACTTTTCGAACTTTGTGTGATGAACAGATAATTTTTTTTTTTTTTTACTGCTAAAAACTGCAAATCCTCCTCAGTTACCAGGTTTGGCATCAATCACGTTTTATCAAGAGACATATGAGAACCGATGGCACATCAGAATCCAACATGATGTGCCAAATGCCACCATATTTGATTGGAAATCTGCAGAGGAGTAGAAGAGTAATTAACATCTTAAATTTGGGTCTTCAGAAGACTTGAAATATAGGGCAGGAGTCATATGGACTATATATTCATGTTTTTTTTAATAGAGTTTAACTTTTCTGGTCACTATGAACTGCACATGGATGTCAAGTTGAAGTAGCTGGATTTACTTGTATAAATAAAATAAAAATATGATGTAATTTTTTGCATTTTAATTAAGATGATATTAAACACTTTTTATACTTATTGCGGGCCCCCTGGAAGTTTGCAGAGGCCCCATAGTGGGCCCTTGCTCCCTGTTTGGGAACTGCTGCTTTATTATACTGTATTTGATTCAGAATATTCCTGTAATATAAGGGGAATTGGTCTTAATTACTACGTTCACATAGCACTTAAATGTGGCCCAAATCTGATTTTCTTTCCTCGCATAAGACGCAGAAATAAAGCACATGCATATCAGTATTTTTTGCAATGTGACTTTGTAAATACATTAATCGAACTTGACATTTCTCATAAAATGTCAGTCCATTTAACCCAGTGCATATAGTACAAGCTTTCTCAAGGGTATGTCACCGACTGTAAGTGCAGTGCCTTGCAGAAACGCTCTGACATATATAGTTGAAGGTTGCCAAAGACATCCTAAAGTTCTCAGAGAAGACATTATGTTCCCAACATTCCTTGTTCCAATTGTACATCCATACTTACACTCCTATTCTGTCTATGTATGTGTGGGTTAGTTTAGCACCAGGATCTGATATGAGCAACATTTAAAAATTTGTGTAAACGACTGGCTACCTTTTGATACTTAGGTAATCGTGGGAAGCTACAAACAGCTCGTACATACAGGTATGTGAGTATATGTAGCCAAGATAGAGAAGAAGTGGAAATGGAGTGACAGAGATGACATTAGCTTTAAAATCTGATCGGCACATGGAGTATGCAGCTCCTGGCCTGCTCTGCAGGCAATCTCGGGTGATGGTTTGACTTCTTAGCGAACTGGTTTGATGGAATCAGCATAGCCATCGAGTGGAAGGAAATTGAGTCATCTCGGCTCCAGCAGCTCTGCTCGCGCTGCACATCCATGCTTGTCTTCCCATTTCTTCCTAACAAATTAAGATTAAGTAGGACCCTATGCCAAAACGAGGAAGGCAGGAAATTAGTTTTCTGTCAAAATAAAAGAATAGGAAAAAAATAACATCAGTAGTTATTAATTTGATGTCTCTCTCTCCCTCTCTTTCTCTTCTCAGCCCGGCCCCTTTCCTACAGCTCTTCATTAATAACACTAAAATGTGACCTGTGGAGGTCCACCTCATGAATTTATAGTGGCGGCCGTTTTAGGTGTACGTATCAGCTCATAACTCAACAGGGGAGGGAAACACTATAGTAATGGGGAAGATGCAGTGAATACATCATATTCCCATATATACTACCAAACAAACGCAAACATATACATGAAGTCGGTCAGAAAGAATGATGTTGAGGTAGCGTGAGGAATGAATTTCAGGATGAATTATGTTGAGATAGTGTGAAGAATGAATTTATCTGTAATTTAACATATTTGTGCCTAGAAAGCGGATATATCAGCGAGGCGGAAAGCCGAACGGAGACAATAGCATGAAGCTATACCAGCGAGTTCTTCACAGGGATGGATGGCGCCAATTGCATCAGTATCAATAACACAAGGCAGCACTTTCCCGAAAATCAGATGAATGAATGCAGCATGAATGCAGCTATAGACTAGATGTCTGTGAGATCTGGGCTGCGTACCGGAACTGTCATATTAAGGAATGTAAGCGGTACCATATCTAAATTACGACTGGCTCCATACGGACGTTTTAAAATAAAACTCTTGTAGATTAGCTCTTATCGGCGGCCATTAATCAAAGCAGAACTTCTGTTGCGGGTGCCATGCTGGGAATGGTTGATGTTATCTTCCTCCATGCTCAACCTGCTCGCTGTTTATTGCAGTGAAGGCAGAGGACTAAAGGGCTACAGGTGAATTCATAAGAGTAGATTAGAGTCGATAGGCGCTGGCTTTGTGCTTGGTGTAAGCTGTGCTTTCAGAGTGAGCCCTTTTTAATAGTTTGTCTGTCCTTTCAGAGCTGGTCATCAGTATACAGTACACTATCATTTAGAAGTTTGGGGTCAGTACGAATTTTTATTTTTAAAGAAATTAATACTTTTAATCAACTAATGCATTAAATTGACCAAAAATGTTACAAAAGATTTCTATATCAATTAAATGCTGTTCTTATGAACTTTCTATTTATCAAAGAATCTGGATTTTTTTAAATCAGTTTCTACAAAAATATGAAGCAGCACTACTGCTTTCAACATTGGTAATACTAAGAAATGTTTCTTGTGCAGCAAACAGCATATTAGAATGATTTCTGAAGGAGCATGTGACACTAAATACTGGAGAGAATTCAGCTTTGCCTTCACAAGATTAAATTACATTTTAGTTTGATTTAACACAAGGTTAAATGTGCAGTAGTTTAACCTCTCACCTGTCCCACTACCGCCACACAGTGTACTCGAGTAGCAGAGGAGTTGGTTGTCTGTGACCCTGACAGGAGATAAGTGTTTGTCTTGTTGGTTGGCACTCAGTCTGTGCTCCTGATGGTAATCCGCCAGTTGTTAGCACAACTGCCACGTTGCTTGTGCGTTTCCCTATAATGCTGACAGGCAGGCTTGAGCGCGGTTAATCCCCATCCCAAACGCCCGTCTCCATCAGACTGATAAAGGCCAGCACATAAACAGCCCTTAATGAGAGTGGACAGCACGCAGAGGAAGTGTCCTCTCTCCCTGCTGCCCCCTTCCAAAGTCTCTGACTTTCTCAGTCTTTGATAATATGAGATGGATTTAAGTGGAGCTGGAGTATTTTTAGCATGATTAAGCATGATCTATTCATGACTTTTCCCATTGCTCAAATTAGGGTTAGGTATTTAAGATGGTCCCAAAGGGACCAGTTCTATAGTTATTGTGCTGTAAATCACTTTGACAAATTAGTAAATTAATGATTCGTAAAAACTCAAACACAAGTGCCTACCCTACTTCTGCTGAACACATTGAGCTCAAGCATTTAGAGGCAAAGTCACATGACCTGTCACCGAGTACACATTCGTCTGGGATTTTGATATTTAAACAGTCTGTTTTTTTTCAGAATTTTTCAGGCAGCCATCCAAACAGTTTCACGACCTTGAAGTGGCACCAGCATGAGAGAAAGATACATTTCAAGAGCACGGTTTCCTCTTTACTTGAAAAATTATATTGTACAAGCAGACACACATAGCATACATTTCCATCCTTTGAACACATTCAGGCTTGCGGCTCTATGCCAACATGACAGCCCACCCTAAACAAACGGCCTCCCCCGCAATCACACCGTGAATTATTTAGACTGTTGATTTGATGTGGCAACCAAAACAACAAATCAGAAAACAAATGAAGTCGACCTCCATCTGTGTATCTGTGTGAATTATGTAGGGCAAAGCTTTCATGTACTGTTTGTGTTTGTTTTTCATCATTTGATATGTGCTTAATTAAAAGTTACCAATCAGCAAGTGTTCTTGTTTTTTCCTTCTTTTTTATTTATAAATTGACATTCCAAAGAAAATATGGCGATTGTCTGTGTGAAAGTCACCCCCACAATGCTAGAATGGTGTGGATAGTTACCAGGGCGTTGCTAAGGTGTTGCTAAGGAGTGGTTTCTAGGGCGCTGCATACTGGCTCAAGTCAAAAGAGATATGGCTCCTTTAAGTCTGGGATTTTTCGCCTGTTTTATCTTTTGTCAAGCGAAAATTATATGTTTGATTTGCTGTCCGTAGCACACGTTGAAGAGTTAAGCACTGGATTTTAATACTTAGGGCTAAGCGTTTTTCAAAAAGTAATAGTAAGTACTATAAATTCTGCAGTTCTGTGCTAAACTGAGCAACTTTCTGTGATATTTCCACACAGGAAGATGGGAGCTTCTCACTGGTATTCTGCACAGGCTCTTGCCCCTGCGTTTCAAAGAGTCAAGACGAACAAGGAGAACGCACCTCACAGAGTAAGTCTTTTCTCATCAGACATCATCTTTTCATGCTAACACACAAATAAACTCTGTCTGCCTGTCCATCTGTTTAAGATATCCAGTCTCAATCAGGCAGACTTCACCTTCAATCATGCCAGAAATGGTCCAAATCATTTGACGCACTTTCTAGAATTAACTGCTTGAACGATTCACTGGTGGATTTGGTGATAATGTGGTGTTTGAAATATGTTGTTTCGGGCAGCTCTCTCCAGGCAAGATGAAGATTAGAGTGCTGAAGGATGAGTCTGTGCCAGGTGGGTGGACTGGAATCTGAGATGTGTTTTGAACTGCTTTTTTCTCAAATAGATCACATGGACACTAGTATAGTAAAGTATTAGCTTCACACCCCCTTCTTTTTCTGTGCGAGAACTCATTTCAGAATGGTATGAGTCAAAATTGTCTTTAACTCTGTTACAAAGTCTAGTTTGCTAACTAACTATTTCATCCCACAAAGCTTGTTCCAAACAATAGACAGCATATTAAGGCATCAGTGCACTGTATCTATCACAGAGACTGGACTGCAAAAAAGTAGTTTTTTGATTTGTTTTCATTTCTAAAAACAAGAAAGAAAGAAATAAAAATAACAATAATGGAATTAAAAAAGTCATGCAAAGGAAAAAATATACTTGTATTTTATTTAATACTGCAAAGTTTTGATAAAAATGGTTCCAAATTGACTATTTTACCCCAAAGTTTTGTATTGTTAGAGTACTGAAGTGTTCTGATGTTCTGAATTTTGTGTGTGTGTTTGTATAAATGTAGCAGTTCAGAAGCAGGTAATAGCGGAACCAGCCAGCAAGGCACATGGTGCTAACGGGAAGCTTAAACTGAGGGGAAAAGTCTGTGGACAGTGTGAAGTTCAACTGGCCGGACTGGTGAGTTTTCATCCGTTCTGTTATGTGAACCATTTTTAATCCAAAGCTATTCATCCCTTTCATTCATCATGCATCATGTCTCAGAAGTCTTGTTTTCCTCACCAAGGCTACTTTTATTTAAATAACTTTTTTGTTTGAATATATTTTCAAATGTAATTTATTCCTGTGACGTAAAGCTGGATTTTCAGCAGCCATTGCTCCAGTCTTCAGTGTCACAATCTTTCAGAAAATATTCTAATATTCTTATTTGCTTAATGTTTACAAGGTTCATGAAGATTCATCTTTAAAAGACATTCAATAGTTCTCTTTGAGCCACTCTGTAGCAAGATATCCTTGAGCATCTTGTTTGTCTATGAAACTAACATGTATTTCTGAAAGTACATACATTCATACAGGGCTTTCTGTACAACTCCTCAATGCTTGAAGTGGACTTCAATGCCACTTCAGTTAATATTATTATTATTATTATTTTTCCTGCTGTAATTATTGTCTATTATTGTGGTATCATCAATTTGACCCATTCCTAGTCAGACATATTGGTCAAAGAGTCTTCTCAGCCAGAATAATCTAAAGCTTGGACCAGACTTCATACCGATAGTCATGGCTCTGCAAGACTAAAGTGCATGACACAAAGGTTTGTTCACACTTTCTACTCTGAGCCATGACTGGCAGCAGTAGATTGAGCTGCTCCCAAATACAGTGCTGCAAATATATTCCTACTCATCCAACATGACTTCTTAGCAAGGAAGACATGAACTGCAGATTCTATAGTCCCGAAGCTCTCTTAAAAATCAGTTTGGGGAGAATGCCGCTGCTGTCCTGCACTGTGCTGCTGTAATTTATTTCAGCGGTGTTGTGCTGAAATGAGACCTTTTTTATGTGGCCATTAAAAGAGCTGGTAATGGGCACAGCTGTAGATTCACAGAGCAGCACTGTATTTACCCTTTTCTTTATTCACTGTGTGTGTGTGTGCTTGTGTGGCCGTATTAAAGGGGACCCAGTCACCCCTGTGAGATTTGGGACTTTCATGCACTCCTCGAATGTGTGTGTGAAGGGGACTTTAGTGCTTTGAGACAGACCGTCTCTAGGGGACATGTACCTGTGGATTTGGCACAGGCATTTGGCTGTCAAAAGACAGCAAGTGTGTTAAAGCGAATGTTTAGGGTGTGTGTGTGTCTCAATATGTATATTTATGGATGTGTAGAGCCAAAGCTTTCTAAAAGTTTCCTCCATGCTCACTCACACAACCCTAGAGGAACCCACAGGAACTAAAGTTGAGAGCTGTTGTTTTGTTCAGAATGAAATGTGCTATTTACTGCCAACTACATAGTCTAGTATACACTGGATACAGTCTGCCTACTTTTTTTTTTAAATAGTATGTGAAATATAGTTTCAGACATCACGCTTACCGATCTGTCCTTTCACTAACTGTCTGATACATTTGACAAACACTTGCTGATACTGTATCTAGAGGCTTTGTTTGTAGTTCTCAGTGGAAAGTAAACTAGAAATCCACAAGCAGAATTTTATTTAGATTTGCTAAAATTGAAAGGTGCATGATAGATGAAAAGATAACAGTTTAAGTTTAAAGTAATAAACATTTGGACACACATAACAAAGTCTACACATTTCCATGTTTCTGAATGAGTAGGTATTTATTACTTTATTAACTAGTATTTAATTGGCATGTATAAACAAAACAAACTGCTGGTCGCTTTACTTGTCAGTTGATCTTATCCTGTCTAAGATGGTGGATCTTAACCTAATAAAGTGCAAAACAATGGCTGAATTCTGAATAGCATAGTAACTTTATAGCTTTTCACTATCTGGCTGAAATACTAGTATTAGTATTAGAGTTGTATGCTAGTATTCTCTTCCGAATTCAACCTTTTTTTAAGATGCAAAACTATTTCCTGTTATAGTACGTGCTATTTTAGTATTATTTATTTCTATACTATTTTTAGTAATATTTTGAATTAGCTTTTATTTTGTATTTATTTTTAACTTTTGTTACGTGCTTTTGTAATTTGTACAGGATTAGTTTTTTAATATTTCTAATTTGATTTAAATTTACTTCAGTTTTAGTTTTAGTTATTTTCAGTTAGTTGCAAAAACAATATTTCATATATAATTTTTTTAGTCGTTTTTTCATTTAATATTTTATTTTATTTCAGCATTACAATTTCAATGCTGCATTTTTGTTGTTTTATGTTTAATTTTGTGTTAAACATCTTGATTAACTAGGAGGCTTCGAGTTAATTTGTTATGCTGGTTAAAACTGCATTATGGGACAGTATTTTGCACAAGGTGCTCAACATATACTCCACACATTTTGACATATTATGTCATAGGTTAAACATTTCATGCATACAGAATATTCACATATGCCTACTGTGCACAGTGCACAAATAGGCTACAACAGAAATATTATTCCAAACATATCCGGAGTCTGTCCCAAAAAATTCAAACTCTTCCAAGCATTATGCATCTCTTAAGCTGAAGTGCTGCATCATCATACGGAGAGGGCATGTAGACGTTCAGAGTGAATTAATCAAGACGGCATTGCTGGGTAGATTCATTTACAAGTGGCTCTTCAACTGTGAATTTGATCGACCTTCTTTTAAATTCATGTGCCGATATGCCGTCTGTCTCTCTACCAGTCTGTCCATCAAAAGGATTCTCTTATCGCCCTCCGCACTCATTTACAATCGGTAACAAAATAATGAGCTCCCTTAAGATATGTGCAACTCCCTTCTCTCCATTTTAAAATATATCATGTTGAGCAAAAAGTGTAAGTTTTTTAAATATATATTGAATATATTGTATATATATTATTCAAATAATAAAGTTTTTGGGGTAAATATACCTTGCCGTACATATCCTAGGTTTATTTAACTGTTTTTGATCTGTTTCAGATGTGTTCTGAATGCGGAGAGGATTATTGTGTGGGTTGCTTCGTCAGATTCCACCAGAAGGGGGCACTAAAGCGCCATCGCATGGTTCCCATACAGGTGAGGAGGTGTTCTGGCAACCTTCGTCCTTCCCACGCAAACACACACACACACACCTACACACGCCCGCAGTAGCGCCAGGCACAAACACCGTCACCGAGCAGATTCCATCTTCCTCCTCCACTCCGTTTCTCAAAAACGCAGAACGCTGATCACCATTAGTGGACAATCTGCTCACTGTAACCCAACTCTGATTACACACACCTGTTCCCGGGTTAAAGAGCAGCCACACAAACACACACAGCACGAAGGACAGCTGATGTGTGTTCACACACACTCGCTCTTGTCAGCTGGAGTTTGTTTTAGAGACTTGAGCGGCCCCGTGGTGAGGTGTTTGATTGAAGCTTTTATCAGGCGGTCAATACATCCATCATCGCACCGGATCGGACCATCACTGCCAGAGGAGGGGGTGCTTGCAGTCCTGTTAGCAAAATACGCTCAAACTTACTTTTTCTTCAGTCTTTGCAGTCACATTCCCTGCTGAAGAAACAACATAGATTCAAAGATATTCATTTTAACCCTAGTATGTGTTTTTTTATTAACAAAAAAAAAGTTACATTTTTATGTCGACTTGACTGCCTACTTTGGGAAGAAAATGTTTGAATCTTGAAAGTTTTATTATGCCTTACAGACATACATATTGAAGATTTATGAATGAGGGAGGAATAATTTATTTGTTGAATTTTTGTTGGATTTCTTTGAATTGCAATTTAGAAAATTCCTCTTTCTGTCATTCCAGTTCAAACCCCAATTCAACTTCCTCTGTGGCCAATTCAGTTCAAATTCACGTTCATAAAATATAAAGAGATTTGTTAGTGTGAATTGGCCTGCGACTCTTCAGAGGATAAGTGGTTTTGAGAATGGATGGGTGAATTTAAAGCTGGTCAAGCAAGGATGTCTCTCTGGAAAAGTTAGATAAGCGCTTAGCCTAACTAAAAATTTTCTGAAGAAAATGCATGTTGTCACAGCCGCTCAATCTTAGTTTCATTTTCATGGACTTTTAGTCATTTTCAGTCACATGTGTTCCTTTGTTCAGTTTTCCCGCCACTTACCAGTTGTCATGATGATTAATTTGATCTGCACAGGTGTTTGTCACCCTCATTTACATTGTATGTAGGTTGCAATCTTTTCAGTCCTCAGTTGTCTGGTATTGTTTGTGTTCAGACCTTCTGTTACACTAATAAGTTTGTTTTATTAAATAACCTTTTGTTTTTAGAAACCTGTTTGAACCTTTTTCATCTGAACCAAACCGTGACAGATGTGCAAAAGTCATCACCATGATACTAAGGTGTTTTGAGTGGTTGCCAGGAAATTGCTATTCAGTTGCTAAGGTGGTTAACTTAAAGTGGTTGTAGTGTGTTGCTATAGGGTTTTGCTCGGTGAGTTAAAGACATCTGAGGTTGCTAGGGTGTTCTATGCCTTTAAATCTATTCGATTTTTGCCCAATTTGCACTTTGCAGTCTGGATGAGTCTACATGAAAGTCTGCGCCAGGCTGAAGATTTTGGGCTGTCAGAGTTGAAAGATTTCACAGAAAATCGCATAGTGAATAATGGGCACAGCCTCAGATTTGGCATTGATGGGCATAGCTTCAGACAATGATCTATTAAACATGTTTGATACTTTGAGCTGTTGGTTTCTGGTGTGTTTCTGTGTGAGTTTGTTGTGTTTGGAACGATTTGAAAGTTGTTTAGTGTATAATGTCCATTTTCTCTCTGTAACCATTTACAAAGTTGTATTATGCCTAGTGTTTTAAAATCTGTTCAGATTTTAAAGGTCTTGTAGTGTATTCCAGCCTAAATGGAAAAAATCTTTGTGATCTTCTGGTCCCAGTCCCTTCTTCACTATAGGCTATATATATACGTAATTTTTCCCCCTTTTTTTTCACTGCAAGGTGAATTCACTGAAAAAAAGAGTAACTGCACATATCTTCTCAAAATGCCTCATGATTTGAGGTTTCGTCCAGGACGGGTTACTACTTTTACTGGGTTTCAAAATGAGCAATAGATGCTTGCCTTAGTAAACACTATTAATAAAGCATAATAATGCTTTCTCTTTTTCTACATTTCTCTTTGTACCCATTAAATTAACTAACTGTGTGTATGTAAAAATAACTGTGCTCATTAAATTACCTTTAAGCTTTATGTGATTTTAATATAATAGTATCACTCCGAACTACAGTTACTTAATTGGTAATGAATTGAAGGTTGACACTAATCATGCTAACTTCTGTGTACAAAACTATGTATAACTGTATTAGAACATTTCTTCCAAGAAAAGAAGACCAACAAACACTATACTGGTCAAAAGTTTGGAATCATTAAGATTTGTTTTAAATCTTTTTATAAGCAGTTTCTTATGCTCACCAATGCTGCATTTATTTGATCAAAAATACAGTAATATTGTGAAATATTACAGTATGAAATGGAAATAATGAATCGTAAAATAGACATATTTTCTTACATATTAAATGTCTTTATAATAATGTTATATTAACATGATAAATTGATTAATTCTGAATTAAAAGTATTCTTGTTGAAAAAAAAAGTATTAATTGTTTTGAATGGTGTATCAGGGTTTCCACAAAAATATTAAGCAGCAAAAACTGTTTTCAACATAGATAATAATAATAATTAAAAAGAAATCTTGAGCACTAAATCAGCATATTAGAATGAAGGATCATGTAATACTGAAGACTGGAGTAATGATGCTGAAAATTCAGCATTTCCATCACAGGAATGAATCAAGTTTTAAAATATATTCAGATAGAAAACAGTTATTTTAAATTGTAATAATATTTCATAATATGACTTTTACTGTATTTTTGGTCAAATGAATGTAGCCTTGGTGAGCATACAAGACTTTTTTCAAAAACATTTAAAAAATGTAACCGACCTCAAACCTTTGAACTACTTTCTCAAACCAAGCAGTCGAATAAACAGTAGTAGGTTTCTGATCGTTAGCTGTGCATTTATATAGAAAGATCCATTATTAATCATTCAAGGCGCATTTTTACTTGAACCACTGAGTCATTCAGACTGTGTTGAGTTTACTGGGAGAAATCAGCTCATTATGGCCTCCAACTCCAGGGGATACATAAAACATACAGTATACCTCACAATGACCACATGACCAAAAGCACTCCACATAAGCGTATACATAGACATCATCATGTGTGTGTCAGTGTTGTTTCGAGCATGTGAGTTGCTCCAATTATTGCATACAGCAGGTATGCTGACAAGGTGTGGTGATTGGCTCTTCCTGGAAGAGGATGACCTTGAGTGACCCACATAAGCCCTTCACATCTGTCCTCATGTTTACATCCAGCACATGTGCACCGCCAATCTTCCTTCTTCCCTGGTTGACGCTGCACTGCCGCATGCTAGAAGACGTTAAAGTAGTTACACAAACACAAGCAAACAAGTCCAGATGGAGGAGAAACAGAAGAACCCATAGGCTCTATTCATAAACCGAGTGAGTTGCCTGTTATTTATGTAGATTTACATTATCCAAAGCGACTTACATTTCATTGAAGGCTTACATTTCATTAGTTCATGCTTTCCCTTGGAATCCAACCCATGACCTTGGTGATGCTAACACCATGCCCTACTGTTTGAGCTACAGGGATATACAGTGCTGTTAAAGAAGGTGCACTGAGCAAAGGAGAGAGAAAATCAGAGAAAGAGAGAGCAGTCACAACTTTGCGCTCTCTTGGCATGAAACCGAGAATTGTATTTAACTACGCATCGGCTCTAATGCAGCTTTATGCATCCTAATCCTGTTTAATTTGCTTCCATGGGGGAAAAAAGAGAACAAATATTAATATTTTCATCCTCGGGTTTGTTCTTTGCCGTCTTGGTTCGTCTTCGTCTGTCTTTGATTTAGGCGTTTCCCCATCTGCTTTTGATTCATTCTCTTTTATCTCTGTTTTCAAGTTACACGCACTTCTTCCTCTATTAATAGTTTCTTATTGCTTGCTATCGTCTGCAAACATAAACTATCGATATGCAGAGATAAACTAATCAATTTGCTAATGTTTACTAGTTTAAGTGCATAATATAAATGCATTCACAAGACAGTCAAGGTCTTATCTGATGTGGTAAGAGAAAGCATTATTTAGCAGCCCTGACCACCATAATGGCCACTAACAATGTTATCTTAAGGACATGATGTCATAAAGAGGAATTAGTCGACTTGCTAGCGGTTATCGGGTTAATTACGTGATTTAATCAAGCTTTTTTTCTGTGCTGTTATTCATTTGCACATTTTACAGAGATATTTGATAATGTTTGCAATACTCAGTTATACAAAAACTGCTTATGCCTGGTGTGAATGTGATAAACTTCCGACCGAGATAGCTGTAGGTGCTAGGTTTTCTGCTTGAAAGCTTGAAAGCATGAAAATCAATGTGAATTTCTTTTTGGAACCAATTTTACTTCTGTAATATGACTTATTTCAAGACTTCCATTGTACAGTAAGTGCATTATCGTTAGCATGATTGTTGGTTGTTTCTCTGAAGTGATAGATGAAATTTCCATTGGAACCGACAGCATGCTGTCTATAAAGCTTGTTTTGAACACAGGATATCCATTTAATGATTTGGATGAATGCTTTACCTATAGAGAGTGTGCATTCATTCGGTTGCATCAGTACATTAGCCGAGTCATTAACAGGATGCATTTGTGCACTTTGAATTAAAGGTCTATTTGAAATCTATGTTTCATCCTCCAGGCAGAGCTCCAGACCCCCGTCAGCACTCGGGATGTGTTGGGTCGCCTCCAGCAGCAGGTAAGCGCTGAGGAGAGTCAAATTGCACGAGGTGCATCCTCCAAATCCACTGATGAAAGAGAAGACACAGAGGAAAGATCAGCTCCTAGGAGCCTTCGGCTCATGTCTGATAACCAAATACACCACACACAAGTGAGTCACTGATTGTTTTGGATGGTAGCCTACATCAAATTTATAAATGTAGCTTATTTAGGTCAAATATGGTTAAAAATGAATAATGCATTAAATAGGTCTTTATAAAGTACATTGTAACCAATATATCTTTTCATAAATACTTGTAAACAAAATGCATTATAATGTTTGCAGATTATTTGTTACACCTTTTAATTCACCATACTTTCTAAAAGTTTAACAATGATTAGATAAGTATTATAATGAATTAGAACTGTGGTTACAATTATTGGTAACACTTTACAATAAGGTTCATTAGTTAACATTAGTTGACTACCTTAGTTAACATGAACTAAGAAGGAACAATACTTCTACATCATTTATTAATATTAGTTCATATTAATTTCAACATTTACTAATACATTATTAAAATCAAAGGTTGTATTTGTTAACGTTAGTTAATACACTGTAAACTAACATGAACAAACAATGAACAGCTGTATTTTTATAAACTAACATGAACAAATATTATTAAATAAATACTGTAACAAATGTATTGTTTATTGTTAGTTCATGTTAGTTAATACATTAACTAATGTTAACAAATGAATCTTATTGTAAAGTGTTACCCAATTATTCATTACAGTTTTATTGATAAGTTTTTGTTGGGTGGAAGGAAGTGGACGTTTGAACACGAACCTGCTCTCAACTTTCTCTACAGTGTGGAAACTTGGCCATGTTCTCCATTTAATTTAGTTTCCTTCTCTCACTCTCTCTGTCACTCTCATTGTGTTCTCTGTCTCGCCTCAGGTGTTGTTTGTGAATGACGGTGTTGACCTGGAGGATGAGGAGGCTGGTGAGGAAGAGGACAGCTCTCTGCTGAGAGGATGCTTTGATGAAGAGCAGTCAGCCAGGTCCTTCCAGGAGGCTCTGAAAGAGTGGAGAGAGAAAGGGCAGAGACCAGGTAACACACACACGCACATCTAAGTCTGTGCAGAAAAGCTACAGCCAAACCACAGTAATAAAGTGACATGCTGTCAGGTTTGTGTGAGCTGCCACGTATATTCTGTGGCAGGCTGTCAGAACACACAAACAGTCTCTCATAAAGCATACTCATGTGTGGCATTGACTGAAATAACACACGCCACGAGTGTTTTTAGGGCCACTGATTGGTTGCCAGGTAACTACATATATGCATGACAAACATGTGCTCTGTGACGGTCGGCGTGTGTGCTTCCAGGTGCTGTGTACAGTTTGCAGAATTCTGTGATTTGACAACTTATGATGCAATGAGTTCGAGAAATGATCAGCAGAAGCTTGAATGACGATGCCAGGTCACAGGAATTTAGTATGTTAGCGATATTAGTCAAGAACCATTGGATGCACAGGAGGTTTTTGTTGCTAAATGAAGGCAGCCGTGAAGTTTCCACTGTTCCTCTGATGTTTTAAGCTCTGTATGAATTCAAATACTAGCCTATATGCAGTATACTGCTTACTGCCTGCTATGGTTTAGGAATATATCAGTGTCCTTTGTGCAATGATAAATGCCACAACCTCACCACTTTACATTTTTACCCTTGCAAAAATATAATTTGCAGCCAACTTGCATTTAATTACTGGCAGATTTGCCAAAAAGTTCACAGACCAATCAGTCAATTATTTTTTTGTTCAAAACTATTGATTCTGCACATACATATGACTAGTAGCAAATTATTATTTAAAATAGTAAACCAGAGAACTGAAACTGTTACGGAGGGGTGTAGCAGACAGATAAAGAGGCAGACGAATAAAGTTTAATAATAATCTAAACAGGTAGCAACCCAAACAGGTGGTAACACACACCATGAGCATAAATGCAAACGTGACCAGACAAACTCAAAGAGAAACCACAGGAACTATATATCAAATATAATAAGGTGCACACAGCTGAACAGAATAACTCAATAATGATGGTGACCATGACAACAAAATACTGGTGGGAACTTAGAACAAATGATAACAGAAACTAATGAATACAAATTAAAGGTCTGTGAAACTAAAACTGAACATAACTGTGACAGAAACATGATGAGGTGGCTTTAATGTAATAGTCACAATGAATAATATCTGTAGCAGTCAGACATCTTACACGCATGAAATTTGTAATCAAAATGATTTTATTTCACATGAACAGGGACAATAACGTGGGTGGTGTGTCTCTGCAGCATCTGTTGATTGAATGTGCTCCTAACAAACATTTTATAAACTGAATAGGACAGCTGTTCTTACACTCCTTTAAACTTAATGGTCAGAACATACTGACATTTATTTATTGAAGAGGAATAACCCCTTGAGATGAGCCATCTCGTTTTCGAGGGGGTCCTCGAGTCCAGGTACAAAAATTGGCATTGACCTTACAGCGGCAGTCAAATAAAACAGAAAACACATATACACAAATGAAACAGAAAACACAATATAATAATGGTAAGTGCAGAAGTATATAATACATAACTCATACAAACAAGACATTCACTCATACAAGACTCTCTAAAGGTTGCTCACTCATCGCTCAACAGAGTAGACACATATATATGTACCGAACACACATCTAGACAACAGTAAACACGTATACACACATAAATGTAAAGGATTGATGCACCATGCTTAAAATAGGTTCCATTTAATCAATTTTAAGGATATACTGCAGCAAACTAAAGTTATTCCTTATCTTGTGTCAGACTCATTGCGTTTATTCCTCTCTCTCACTTTTCTTTTCTGTACTTGGCTAGCAGGAGTCTCACCCGCTGCAGTGCTTGGCTTGTGCTCACTGTGATAATGACTGCTGTGTTAAGGGGGTTTCAAATGCACTGAAGTCTAACCCGCCTTTATATCCTCACAATACAGCAAAAGAACTCTCAAAACAAAGACAGAATTATGTCAATAGTACTTCTTGAATTCTGCACCAGACAGCTTTTTTTTCTCATTTAGTCTCATGTGTCTGTGTTTAATATAAATTCTTTAGTGGTTTGCTGTAAGCTCTGGATGGTAGTATGTAATCGGGTTATACGTACTGCGTTATTATCCTGTTCTGTATGCACACAGTTCAGACTCATGATCTGATTGGTGTCTTTTTCCTTCTAGTGTCCGTGATGGAAACACAAACAGAGAAAGGATCCCATCAGTCAATTCATGTAGAGTTCAAGGATGACACTCTGAGCTACATGGAGAAACTCCTCCTGAAAAAACACCGCAGGTTAGCACCTGACACTTCACACTTTATAACTGAACAGACACAAAGTGAATGAGAGCATTATAAGCTGAATTTACCTTCTCAGGCCCCAATTAAGGTCCATTTGAGATCAGTTAATAACTTATGGCTGCTAATTACACAGCTTCACCTTTAGGTTGCTCCACCACAGAGTCGCTGGATTTTATTGAGCTAATCAGCCCCAAAGCAGTTTCTGTTATTGTTTAACTTTGTAAAATGATCCTTAAACACACACACCATCACTGTTCCAAAAACTAGTAAGCTGCACATGTACTTTAGGGACCATTTTAATGTATCATAGGCACACTGTTTACATGAACGCTGTTTCAAATGCCTTCTAAGACAGCTTATTTTAGTATTCTAATGCAGCATTCATAGAGAATGCAATCCCAGAATGCATTGCGACTAGCTCAATAAAATAATAATCCAAAATGAGCGAAGTGAGAGAGAAACGTAATTTTAGTGTAATTGAAACATATTTAAATAAAGCAGAAATAAAATATAAATATTAGATGAAATACGTAAACTTAGAAAAAGTTACCTTAGTTGAAGACAAAATACTAAATATTAAAAGACAATAATAGTATGTAAATTATACTAAAATAACACTGTGTAGAACATTCCAGATCAGTAGTTTACACAAGAGTCCGTTTCAGTTAGGGTGCTAGACTACTACCTATGTAGGCAGCACACACAAGTTTTAAAACAGAGCCAATAAACATTTGTTCTCCCCCCCCCCCCTAAACGATTTCGATGCTCGCCTACGAAATGAGAAAGCCTGACAAAAGCACGCAAAACACTCAAACGCAGTATCTGTAAACCCTCCTAAGCGCTTTGAACCGCATCACGAGCTTCTGGAGTGTTATGGTATCTGTTGCAGCGGTGGTATTTAGGTCAGCTATTCAAGAAGGGTCTAATTGTGAATCCATTAAATTGCCTTCTTTTGAGGCCTGGTGTGTGAAGAATCACAGAACAGGAAGCTGGATTTTTCAAGCGAGCGTGTGTGTGTGTTCAGGCTCTGTGGGAGGAGGGCAGACGTGTGGCCCAGGGCTGCAGCACACACTCTGGAGGAATGGAGTGTGTGATAGGGGAGTCTAATCCCTTCATACGCTCACAAACACGGATGAGGTTTTCACGGATTTCACAATGAGGAAAGCAAGTTGTGCTGCTGAGGCAGCAAGAGTTGGTTTCAGGAAAGGAAACAAGAGCACAACGAGAGAGAGAGAGAGAGAGAGAGAGAGAGAGAGAGAGAGAGAGAGAGAGAGAGAGAGAGAGAGAGAGAGAGAGAGAGAGAGAGAGAGAGAGAGAGAGAGAGAGAGAGAGAGAGAGAGAGAGAGAGAGACAGAGAGAGATAGAGAGAGAGAGAGAGAGAGAGAGAGAGAGAGAGAGAGAGTAATTTTACTGTTATCATAGTTATTGTTAAAATTATTAGTAGTACATGCTATAAGTTCAGACCTTATATCTTATCAAAATTTATTTAGTTTCAAGGATGTTTATTTATACTGGAATCAAGAAAATATTAAGATAATGATTTAATATTTTTCATATTCATAAATCATAGTATGTCATAAGTTACTCGATTGAAGGGCTGTGTTTAGTGTCAATATTTCACTAACAAACTGTTTGGAGAAGATGATCCAAAACTGGACTAAGGGTATACTCACACTAGCCAGTTTGAACCGTGCCCGAGTGCGTTTGACCACCAAAGCGCGGTTCCTTTGACTAGTGTGAGTGCTCCGAACCGTGCCCGGGCGCGGCTCGATTAGCCGGCCCTGGCCCGCTTGGAAGAGTTGGCCAGAGCACGGTTCAGTTGGACTCGGGCGCGGTTCGCATGCAGTGTGAGCGCTAACCGTGCTGGAGCACGGAACAGGACGCGTGACGTCGGGAACTGTTGTCCGTAATCAAAGCTGCAAAGTCCTTGCTGCACTTCAGCTGGTACCTTGCAAACCTCCTCATACGAGCAGCACGATTACGTGAAAATTTTCGTGCCACAAAGGCGATAGATCTGTTTAACAACAGGCTGTGAGAGGGCTGTGGACCAAACGACTCAAAATTATCCACAAAGTAAACAGAGCGATGGACTCCATTGTGTTCAGTGAGAGCGCCGCTCTTGTTTATCCCGAAACCGTTGCACCATAATGACGTAAGCGTGCTCCGGCACGAATGCTGAAACCCTATGTGAGTGCAGGCCAGAGGGGGAGTGGGGAGGGGGGACAATCGTACTCGGGCCCGGTTCATGGCAACCGTGCCTAGTGTGAGTACACCCTAATTTTACTGACTGTATAACACTGACAAGGTGACTACTTAAAGGGGTGGTATAATGCCCTTTTCACAAGATAAGGTAAAATAAGTCTTTTATGTCCCCAGAGTGTGTATGTTTTAGCTCCAAATACCCCACAGATATTTTTATATAGCATGTTAAAGTTTTTCACTTTTTTAGGGTGAGCAAAAATGCACAGTTTTTGTGTCTGTTCCTTTAAATGCAAATGAGCTGCTGCTCCCGGCACAGAGGGCGGAGCTTCAAGAGCTTGTGTCCTTTTATCTCACACAGACATGCACTGAAAATTTCAAAAACTTTTAGCCTTTTATGTTCAAACCGAAGTCAGACAGATGGAGAGACTCAAGACGAAGTGACAACATGTAGACAACATTTCTGAATGGTTAGTTGGTGAATTTATGTAGCTTATGTGTAGTTATCTTCTAGTCATTGATTAGCATATTCTGTCTTGATAATCTATAAATTGCGTTCCCAGGGGCGGGGTTTATGTCAATTTTAGGGTTCGTTATGTCACTAACCCGGGAGGAATGTCGTGTATTCCCTACCAGCCGTTTGTTGTGGTCCTTAAAAAGCAATTTCTTTAAAAGAAAATATCTCCCTTTGCTTTGAACTTTGAGCGTTGTAACTTTGCAGATGTTGAATATGCTCAAACAGCAACATTACACACACTAAAGTTAGAAAAGTGAAATCATATTCAACCACCCGTTTAACCAGAGAGCCTGCCAACTAGCTGTTTTTCAAAATGTGTAGTTGTACATATTCCTAAAATAATGTAGGGCTGGGCTTGATTTTATACATCAGGAATGGATTTGATCATGGAAATTGAAAAGAAGTGAATCATGTCAGGCTATTGCATTATTGGTTGATAATATTTTTCCTTACTGGCAATTTTTTTTTCAGAGGTGCATAAAGTTATTAATAAAGTGCTGTGCTGCGCTGAAATGTTGTTTATTTATAGTTGCACCGTTGAGGAAAGGGAGACTGATTAATTATCCTAAATTTTCTGAGTGTGATTTACTGGGAACAGCATTATTTTCTTTCCCTCAGAGGACAAATCGAAGAATTTCAGCCCCGGTCTGTCGTCCAACGCCGGCCAGAGCCACCCTCACCTCCACCTGCAGAGATGGATGAACTGAGCCGACAACTGACAGGTCTGACCCGTTTCATCACACACACTTTTTTTTTTTTTTTTTTCTGGCAAGCACATAATAATGATTAATTGTGCAATTGTGTTTAAAAACTATATATGCAATTTGTCGCTGGAAACATGTCGTGTCGTATCGTATCTGGTTTGGATGAAGAGTGATGAGTAGTGGGTTACTGGTCATGCACATGCCAGCAGGTTCGATTCAAGACCCATATAACTGCACTCTCTCCAAAAAGTTGGAGAAATGAGCTGTGAGAGTCAGTGCGGAGGGCAGCTCTCTTCTCACAGCCGGCAGCTCGGATCCATCACTGTGTCCCTGAAGGGTAATCACACAGCTCTTATTACACTGGAGGGAGGGCGATCATCTGACAGAGCACTCCGACAGCTGATTGAGAGAAGTTTCTAGGTGCTGCTGGGAGGCCAGTTGATCACAGCTGTCAAAGATCTGACCACCTTCAGCTTTTCCCAAACAGCCCCGGTGATGAGTGGCGTCTCTCTTCATCTGCACCAGCCCGAGCCTGACGCATCTTTTCTGAAGCCCACATCCCCGATGCTCACGACCCAAAACACTTTTCAGTCACTTTTCACTTTTTCAAATGCAAAGGGGTTTTTATGGGCATTCGTCTGATTTGGGTTTGAATAGCCGGTCACCTGTTCAATCTGCTGATAGCTTGTCTTGACGCACTCTACATTTAAAGACATAAAATGACATTTGCAAAGCATTTCACTTCTGTAATGTGACATTTTTCTGACTGCAACATAATATGCAGTTTATAATATATGGCAAGAATTTTGAGAAGATCATTAAGCAATTGGTTTCTAATATTTTGCACTGCCTTGTTTCAGAAAAAAAAAAAAAAACCTTTTCAAAGGTGGACAATTGATTATACAGTACGTTTAAAATCAGTACAATTTTCTAATGTTTTTGAAAGAAGTCTCTTATGCTCTAAATACTGTATTTTTTACAGTATTTATACACCATTTTTTAACAGTAAAAATAGTAATATTGTGAAATATTATTACAATTTAAAATAATTGTTTAAAAAAATTCTAAATGTCATCTTACTGATTCCAAACCTTTGAATGGTAGTGTATTTTACTATTACTTTTTCTGCAAGTAATATGAATTCCGTACAGATATAGGTATTTATTCAGAAAAGATATAGGGAAAAGTTTCACAGGGCATAGACATAATACTCAAATAGACTCCAATATAATGCAGAAATGTAACATTTAAAAGTTAATGTAATAGTTGTCTGCAGTGATAGTAAATAATGATAGATATTCTGATATGAAATGCCTATTTTACACTATCCAATCAAGTCCTGGTTAATAAAATCAAGTCCTGCCCTACTCCCCCATTTGAAAACTGGTTCATGAATCTTCACAAAGTCATGTGTTCTTAGCTGGTTATCTGTCACTCTGTATTATGAATAAATACACACATTTACAGCAATAAGGCCATTCTGATTATTGAACTGATTTAATTTATTTGAACATAAATCTGTTTTACTGCCTCTGATTTGCAGCAGAGCGGATGGAGTTGCACAAATACTTGAACTCTCTCTTTGCAATTGGGCTCGCTGAGGATGCTAGGAAAATGGACAGCCCTGCAGAATCCTGTTTAAGCATCGTAGAGTTAGATGAGGTAATTATGACCTCCACCACCCCAGTCTTTGTAATGGACTGCTAGACGATGGCCAGTGAATGACTCCTCATTGCTGTTTCCATAAACTTCATTCTGTCTTTTCCATTTCTGCTGTGTCATTTTGTTGTTGTTGTTGTTGCTTTAATTTTTCCAGATGGATGTAGATGCTGTAACGTTCAAATCCTTTGGAGTCAAGCAGGGAAATAAAATGTAAGAAACAAAAGATCAAGGTGAAAAACTGCGACTTTTTGAAAGGAAGCGACAGAAAAGATCACAGTAGGAGTGTCGTCTTGAAGCAAGAATATAATTGAAGAAGTCGTTTTTTCTTAAATCAGAGCTAACACAAATACAGTGTCATGTTGACATTTGTATCAGCCACAACTAGACTTAAAATAAGGCTGCTAACTGTGGCAGTAGGTTTCAGACTAGTTAGATGCTATATATGCATGTCTGTTTTTCTTCCAAAAGGTTTGTGGCTGTTGAAAATGAAGATTTATCTGGACGAGGAGAATTTGGATGTTCAGTTTTGAGTTCCACACCATCGTTCTCCTCGATGACCAAAGGATTGTTCTGGGAAAGTAATTCTGAGATAAATATGTATTCTTCTCATGAAATGTGGCCGTTGTCACAAGAGACTGAAACATTTACGTCATCATTGCAAAGATCAGAAAGCTATTCTCCACTTCAAATGAGGCTTCAGAGATCACAGCACCTTTCGACTACCTCAGAACCATTTCTGTCGATTTCTCAAAGAGGAGGCCAGAAAGTGAAACTGAGTGACTCTCCAAAACCAAGCCCACAGACAAGGTTTTCTACAGCACAACAGGGCAAACCCTTAGAGCTACTACCAACGTCATCTCCTTCACTTCCAAAAACCAAATTGAATCAAACTTTTCCAAACTTTGAGGACAATATTTCCATTGTCAGCCCCTCTCCTCCTGGAGTACCATCTGCCAGGTCTTCTCAATGTCATTCTCCTGCATTTATTCTCATCCCTAAACAAAGTCCAAAACCTCCAGACTCTCCTTCCCCAAGGTCTAGACCTGTATCCTCTCCAGTCAACCCAATCCAAACTAGACCTGCTGTTTTAACACCAGATTCTGAAATGAAATTAACTAAACTGTCTCCAGAAAGTGCCATCACTTCCCCAATAACTGCAATTCCTTCATTAAGGCAATTTCTTCAAGAATCATCACAGTTTGCTTTAGTCTCAGATAGTGGTACACCTACTATGTGTGTCCATGAGTCCATTAGGTCCTCTGCACCAGGGGTTGAATCCTCTCATACTGATGGGCACCATTCAACCCTGCCCTCCAAATGGTTAAAGGGCTCACGAAGGTCAACCAGAACTACAGTGCTCTCCCTGCAGCTGAGCATGTCAGGTTAGTATAACTTCTACTGGTAGATTTTTATTAAAGTTGACAACATTGAAAATAGCAGTGTCTACGTGCAGTTTAGTTTTTCTTGTGCTTTAGCCACTGTTTATAATTCTCATGCAAATGTGTTTGTGAGCAATGAGAATGTTTTCCTATGTAATTATTAGTGATTTAAATACTTTTAAAAGCAATAAGCTTTTGAATCGGCTTGCTCCAATGATTTTTTCCAGGTTTGCAAGGTATATTTACACAGAATGTGAAGGCCTTTACTATTTAACTATTGCAAAATCACTGTAACAAACATCTGGCTTATTGCTTTTATAAAATGCTGGCTGCAGCAATATGATAAATGACACCACTGCATAATAAATAATTTGATAAATAATTTCAAATAATAATTTTAAATTCTGTAACTAGATCAAAAAAGTTAATCAAGAAAAACTTTGATGCTAGCATGAGATGTTTTAACGTAGTTGAAAAGTTGTTTTAAAAGCTTGTGTTCAGTTGCTAAGAATAAGGAGAGACATGAAACTAGCACATCTTTGAAGGAACTCAGATACTTTATTGTATAAAATATTTAAAAGTTAAATGCATGGTTGACCAAGCCGAATCAAATATTCAATAAACATTGAAAAATTCTTTATAAATGACAAGAACCTGATTTCCAGCATCCCTTGGGGTTCAGTACATCTGCATCAGAGAGTAATGATTATGAGAAAACACCAGTTGTAGACATCACCCTTCATTCACACAGCGGTTGTTTCTGCGATATTTGCTCACTAGCAGAGTGATGGAAACTTCAAGCTGTGTAGGATAAGCATTATTAATGCAGGAGGCAGGAGACGGGAAGCAGGGAAGAGAAACACACAAGCTCTGCTAGACCATGTCCAGGCGGCTCGCTGCGAGCATTAGATAAGGGCGCATGTTTGCATCCTCACTGCCGGCCTCCTGCTGGAACGTCTCTTCTCTGTCTCCTCCTGTCCTCATGGTTTCTCCTCTCTCACTTGTCCTCATGGTTTCTCCTCTCTCACTATTTGTCACTGCTCAGATTCAGAAGAGGAAATGACAGGTGAAGATGACTGCCTGATGCCCAATGAGGAAGACTCATCTGACGAAGAACTGAAACGAATCACAGATTCAGAAGAACAAAAGAACAACGTTTCCAATCCGTGTTCCACCATGACCCCTCCAACAGACCCTCATTTCTCTTTCCCAAGCCTCTCAAAGACAGAACAAGACAGCACAGAGCCAGTTCTGGTTACAGGATTTTCACAGGTGAACCAAAGTTACTTGTAACAGGTTACCTTCAAAACTATTTAAAACAGTTAAAAGACTACTGTTCAAAAGGTTGTGGTTGGTAAGATAATCTTTGTTTTTTTTTGTTTTTAAAGAAGTCTCTTATGAAGTCTCATGTACATCTTTGTACGTCTGTCAGATGCAGTGTAAATTGGCCTTTATAGAGAGAGAGTATGAGAACTATACAAATAATTCTGTTGTTCATATCGAATAGTTTTGCTGGAAACTATCAGATACCAAAGACTCAATCAATTAGATATTACTCCTGTGTAATTTAATTGCAAGCTGTGTGAGAGATAATAGCAAGAAAAAGCACCGACTACTCTCATATCCACTCAGTTGATGAGGGATGAGAGGAAACAGAGCCATCAAGTCTGCCGCAAATGGACTATCAGAGTTTAATGGTGTAAAAGAAAGAGAGAGCAAAGAAAAATGCATTATAGTAAACACCTGAAATTAAATATCTGATCAGAAAGTGTCTTTATCGATGCTCTTTTGTCTGAAGATCAGAAAATTTGTTCTTAACTACCACCTGCCACTACCTCATTTTCCGTTTAAAGGACACAGACTGCGACTCAATAAAAACACAGTTGTTTCTCATTTTCTTTCAGTTTTCAGTGTAACGAAATCAGCTCAAAATGAGGGGAATGTATAATTAATAATCAATAATTAATCATTAATAATTAATCATACTGGTTATGAGCCATATTACCTACACATTTTAAATCGCCCAAAAAAGGGGATACATAGCCCGTATATTTGTATCTCTATATATAGATAATTAACCACAATGGATTAAAATAAATTATGAATATAGAGATGGGCTATAGATCAAATTTGTGAATGCCTACGAAATTAATGTCACATCGAATAATTTGTTTGTCCGCCAATCGAATCATGCGATTTTCTTATCGACTCTCAAGGAGGATCCTTCTTATAAACTCCCAAGAAAGGCTATTCCTCTGGCCATGAGGAATAACTTTCTTGATTATTAACTTGTAGGCTGATCACACTTTATAAAGCTTGTAGCTAAGATCACACATTTAAGAGGCTTTGTTCTATGAGCAGCAAACAGAGACAATCAAGCGTATAATGGGTTTTTAATAAATGAAACTATAAACATACAACTACATCTAACAAAGAATACATATATGAATAGTATAATGAAAGTAAATAAAGAAAGAAAGAGCAGATTACAGAATGGCAAACATATCACAAACAATGAACCTTTGAGAACCAGCAAAGAATCAAAATCACCTTAAGCAGGGGCAGATAACCTTAACGCATTTAAATCTCGGTAACAAAAGAATACTTGCATTGATCTTTGTTGCTGAGCAGGAATGCGTGTGTGTGAGTGTCTGTTCTCGGTGTGTCCGTTAGTTGGACGCGTTCTTTCGGTTCTTACGGAGCTCGTGTAGTTTGTGGGAAGTTCAAACGGTTTACTTGTAAGAGTTGCCAGAAACTTAGTTTAAAGTCCGTTTCGCTGGTAGGTAGAGATGAGTGAACACGAGACTAAAACAAGGCAAGGAGCCGGAGATACGTCTAATACAAAAAGCTAAGAAGCAAAAGTAAAACACAAAACAAAACGGAGAGCAGATAAACTTGAAGAGAAGACAAAGCAAAGACAAGACAAGACCAAACAAAAACTAAGAACACAAGAAGCAAGAAACATGGCGCGTGCATCCTTCTTTAAGGAGTTTGAAGCCCAACCTTCTTTTGGGTAGTTAGACTAATCGGATTAAGAAATTTTGAGCGGGAAAGAGTTTCTTTGTCTCCTCTTGACGGCCTAATTTGCATGGTTTATGACGGTGTTAGGATTTGTCAATTCTACTCCAAATGATGGTAAAGACAGTATAATACTTTTATCATGACCTTCTACATATATTTAGCTTCGGCACACCGAGAGGTTTAATTAGGTACCAAGATTGGTATATCTGAAAGATACAAACAGAGAGATACATTCTTATTCTTTAAAATAGGTACTTAGAGTTCAACTAACACAACTAGGCTAATAAAAGGGGCTAATCATACATGCATACAGGAATACATCATATACACTTTTGAATCACTAAGTTAAATGTTAAATGCACAGAATGTTTGTGTGTGTATTTGGCATCTCAGAGGGGTCTCTTCGAGCCATCTGGATTTCTTGCTTGCAGAGAGAGGGGGTTTGAATTGATTACAATCTGTTTGAAGCTCACAGAGAGGAGTTTGGAGGTGGTTCTGTTAAACTTCCACTCGGCCACAAACGTGTCAAAGGGGCAATTTGATTCAGACTCATCGGCGCTAAGCTGTGATTTACATTTATGAGGTTGATGGTTAAAAGCATTTCTAAATCTTAAAATGACAAGTCATCGTGAGTTTGTCCATACGCTACATCAGTTTGTGTGTGTGTATATATATATATATATATATATATATATACACAAACTGAAAACTGAAAGCTTTGCAAATCTACCTGAAAAACTATGCACAAGTGTACCTAGGACAAAGCCTGTTTTATACGCAAAGGTCACAACAAATATTGATTTGATTTAGTTAATAGAAGTAAATTGATAAATCTGTTCCTGGCATTATTTTTAAAAGCATCATCACTTTGCTGCATTTTTACACACGTGCCTAAAACGTTTCATAGTACTGTAGCTTTGGAGGTACGTTTCTTCAAGTGTCTTGGAGACGTTGCCACAATTTCTTCATGTAATCTTCATGTAACTCCCAGAGGGAGTAGGAAGTTTACATAGGGCACTGGATGGGGTCAGCAGCTGTGTCGCTTTGGTAAGGGATTCCCATTCATTGTTCAGCCGACGTGACGTCGAGAGTGACTGACTGAAAGGGAACGTCTCGGTTACATATTTAACCCTCGTTCCCTGAAGTAGGGAACGGAGACGTCACGTCCCGTCACCACATTTGCTGTGCAAATTTGGAAAACGGGTTTCAAAGTGCAAGTTTTTGAAAACGGTCTCCATGTAAACAACAAAAACACGAATCTCTGAAGACGATGACATCATGCACATCCGTATTATGTGTTCAGTCTATAGTGTTTCATTGTTATCTAATGGCCTGGCAGCAGAATACAGCGTTTTTAGTCGTTTTCACGGATCCATGTTAATGTTTTGACAGTGATGTTGTCTGTATGCAGAAAACTCAAAGGAAAAACTACTCCGTTTTAAGTATATTGTTGTCTGGTAAACGTACCCTTAGTTACACTCTAAGTAGATTGGCCTCTCTTGCGAGATTCCTATTTGTCAGTCATCCGACATGACGTCTCCGTTCCCTCCTTCAGGGAATGAGGGTAACATACGTAACCTAACGGTAAATTTAGCAGTATAGCTGGTGAATTATGTATATGATGTATATTATGATGTTATGATGAACTATATGCCTTTCTCCACTGACGTTCTATGATGTTCAAAGCGTTTCTAAGTATGCTGATTTTTAGAAGGCGGACTGAGATGGTGAACGGGAACATGGTTTGTGTAATATTTACACATTATTAGCTGTTTCATAACGTAGTCAAGCAAAAGGCTAATCACATTAATTACCGTGATTTGTCCGACATTGTAAAGAGTGATACCATTTTGCAGCGTTTACTACAAATGGACCTAGTGAAGCTCTGAGCTGGTGTGAGTGGAGGCGGGGCTAATTTGCATATTCATGGGTCCACGTATACTAAATGAAACAAGGGTGTGGAGTTACATTCAAGCTATTTTAAGGCATTATGAAAAAAATTTTCACAGGGAAAAACGTTTAAATATATAATTTTGTTGATCAAATATGAGTTTTAAAATTATTGACAACAGGGGGATCACGCAGTGATTACCATTCAGATTTTTTTTTTACTTTAAGCCTCAGAAATATTAAATTAATTTTTATGCAGAAATTAAAAAAAATCAAGTATTCAAGTCATTGTCTGTATGAATTGCATTTTTATACATTTCTGAATACATTAATAGGTCTGTAAATAAGTAATTGCCACGCCATTGACCCATTTATGAGTAATGACTTTCTGACTATTTTTCTTTTCTTTTCTTCCTTCCATTCTGTATCCCAGCGACAGCAAATCCAGTCGGGGCAGTACCAAGATCTTGAAGGGTTCCTCACGCTGGGGCTGTACCCTGGAGTCCTGCAACACAGTCCAGCTCCAGCTCAAAACCCTAGAGAAGAGCAGAACTACATGGAGATTTCTCTCGGTATGTACAGAAACAAAACAGAGGCTCTGTTCTGGCTAAACAAAACAAAATATTGCTGAGGATTAGAATGCAAGATACAGCCCTTTTAACATGTGAAATTATATAAAGTCAGTCAATCAGCTTGGAGCTTCCCATTTTGCGGAAGCTCTTGACATTTTTGTGTGCAGCACACCTGAGACGGTTGGGTCAAGATGCCTCTACTCTTACTAGCATTCGTAGAGACACAAAACATTGTCTTCACTTCAGTAAGGTTCAGTATAGTCAAGTTTTACTGTGATAACAGCACATAATTCACAGCAGATTATCTCCTTTTTCACAGGAGCACAAGTACACTGAATATCAATTTTCATAATGAGAACACTCTCTTGAGTTAAGATACCCCATGGTCTGACACAGGCCAGTGATTAACAACTTCACACAGAAGTCTAAACCTTCATAATGGATCAGATGCAATCTTAAAAATATGTACTAATGTTCAAAAGTTTGGGGCCGGTAAGGTAAGTCTCTTATGCTAACCAAGGCATTATTTGAGCAAAAAAATGCAATAACAACAGCAATATTGTGAAATATAACTTTTTTCTATTTTAATATATTTTAAAAAGTAATTTATTCATGTGATGCTGAAGTTGAATTACTCATTAATTGAATGCCTCCTTGCTGAATAAAATAATTTCTTTCGAAGAAAGAAAAAGCTTTTGAACAGTAGTGTACACACTCCAAATCATGATTCTAAAATAATACTTACTAATCGAATACTAGGGGCCCTATCATACACCCAGTGTAATGCAGCGCCAAGCGTGACGCAAGTGTTTTTTGCTAGTTTCAGCCCGACGCAGTTATCATTTTCACGTCCTACCGAAGTTGTTTAACACGTGCATACACATGAGTGAGTGGAGATGGGGCTAATTTGCATATTAATATTATCCTTACCAAATAAAGCCTTTAAATTAAGCTGTTTAAAGAGAAATATTAGTGTTTACTGTCGGGCTAATGGCTTCGCCAAGGTAGCACATTAACTGAGGAGCTAAAGGATAATTCCAGGAAATAATGAATGTATAAAAAAGAGGCATATTTTATACTCATCTTTAAGCTAGCAGCTCTCTTCAATGGCCAATCCATCTAAGTATGGAATAATTAGGTATCTAAATAACACTCGCTGCACAAAATACACTGTTAAGAGAGATGGCTGTGGTTTGTATAAGTGTGGTGATATATTACTGTTGGAACCACATAAGAGCCACATTCCAAATGTCTTATCTCAATTATTAGAGAACAAATGATGTATTTGTTTTGGGTAGGCTGAATATAAATATGCGAAAGACAGTTTTTATAATATACCGTAAAAAATGAAGCATATGTTTGGTTCATTGAGCTTCAAGGTTAATGAAAACAGAGGACTAATATGTCCCTGTTTCAGTTCTGTCTCTGTCGTCTCTGTTTTCATTGGCTGATAAGTGTCTTCATCATTTTCCAGCAAAGTCTTTTCCTTTTCTCATCTTTTTTTCTTCTTCTCTGTCACAGTCGAGTCGTTTTTATCGGCCTGTCTGTGCATCTGTAATCCCTGACGTACACTGACAGGAGCACTGGCCAGTCAGTCGGAAAAAGGCTTAATTACAGCAGGCGTTTAAGATGGCAATAGAAGGCAGACATGTTTAACCTTCAAACAGTCACTGTCTGCAGTCAGGCTGTTGGGTGTGTGTTGGCCCATGTGGTTTTCCAGCTAAAGCCCAAGGTGGTAACCAATAGATTGATGGTTAGAAGCTCACAAGGAGTGTCCTTATTGTGTCCTTTAATCCCAAGCTAGATAAGTCCCTCTAAAAAGGAAGTAGTAACACTTGAGTCATTACTATCCAAAACCTTACAAAAACCTCAAAAGCTTACAATGACTTCTGTCATTACTAGGGAGTTATTAGGGATGGGACGGTATGGAAATTTAATATCACGATAATAGTGACCAAAATTATCGCGGTTATCAATATTATCACGGTTTTGTTAAAACGTGATGAAAGTGTTCAAAAAGAGTTGATGCTCACACTGAAGACATTGCAACAAGTTTTATATTTGAAAATCAACAAACAACAAATAAAACAAGCAGCTCTATGCACTTTTTAAAGCATTTCCTTCCTTATAATGAATCAATAGCAACGCATCATAAGACCGCGCACATGCATTGTAACGGCCACCTAGTGTTAAGTAGTGTTCATGACAGGAATGTTAATGTGCCTTTAAGATAACTACTTCTATGGCGTAGCCTACGTTATTGTATGCATGCTGTTTTTATGTGAGCGTGCACGCACAGTGAGAGTGAGATTACTCGCGCAAAGAGGAAGATGACCGTTCTACTGCTGACCGTTGTTATTATAATGTGTTTACTTCCACTTTGATTTGTAGAGAGTTTTTTAGTGTTTTCTTTTCCCTTTTAACATTCGCTCTTCGACATGTATGTGAAGAGTGTGCTTAACTGAGAGAAAACATCTATAGTCTCGTGGAACTACCAGTTCATTTGCACTGTCATGTATTCTTCATCTGGGCAGACTTCAAACTCTCTGACAGACGTTAGCCTACAACATGTATCACAACGGACGCGCTCTCTCGTTTCATTCAAATACAATTTGCCGTCGCGTCTCCGTTTTTAATTGTATTGAAAATTAATAAATCAGAGTTGATTTGTTGTTTACAGAGTTTGATGATATTGTTGTGATCATCTTATCTGAACGGTTGCTTTGTACGCTGTACATGATTTATAAAAAGGTAAGAAAACATTAATCTCAATTCAATGTCCCCGTAATTAGCCTATGTGGTAAAAAAAAATAAAAAAAAATCGGTGTAATAAGTGTATAATGAATATAAATTATTATCCCTTAAATGTCACTCTTAATAGTCTTGTTTGAACTTGTTCGTTCGTCTTTGGCTAAGCCACTTGCTGCGAACTTTACTCAACTGCGGAAGTTTCACGTTTATTGATATAAAATAGTTCAACTTAAAACAACATTTCATGCCCAATTATTTCCCAGACGTAGTTTTGGTATTGAGGTCAAAGTTAACTTGCCTTGCGTTCGCTATACAACAGTCGGTGATGGTCACAAGACGACTCGGCAGATCTGAAGTTATTGCAGCGACTTTTTCTTGAGCATGTTCTGCTGACAGGGTGACCATCCTCGATTAAGTTTCCCTCAGGACTTTTGTTAAAGCCAAAATATGACCACACATCAGAATTGGTTCTTTTAAAAGGCTGAAAAATCTCCTGAGCACGGTCACTGCCTTCCGCCATTCCTTCTTGAATAAAAAAATATCATTGCGCGCTGCGCCTGCGTCAGACTGTTGCTGGCTGAACAGGATCTAAATCGCGATAATCAAACACGGTTTTATTGATAATTAAATTTTAAACGATATTACTAACCGTCAGCACACTTTCTGAAGGATTTGGTTATATTTAAGTCATTACTAGTGGGTTACCATGATCTTTAATTTAGAATCAATTATACATTGTACATTACTCTCATCTCACTTCTACGTAGTCCTTTGGGAGGTATGAAAAAATAGTAGTTATTGATTAGCTTATAGTGAACTACCTTATTCAACTGAGCACTATTACTACCAATTCAAGAAACAGAGATTAGTTTATAGTAGTTACTAGAATGTTAATATTGCATTACTCACTTGTTCCTGTGTAGTTATTCATTAATAACGGGACAGTATTCTAAAGTGTTACCGAACAAAATAATAAAGAAAACAAAGCCTATTTGCATAGTTATTAGAATTTGTACAAACGAAAAACTAAATATGGTAACGAAAAGAGGTGGGGTTTGGGTGATTGAGAGGAAAAGAAAAGAGGAAGTAGAGAAGCGGAAGCGCGAGCCTGGGGTGCGTTTCCCGAAAGCATCGTTGGCCAACTATGGTCGCAAGTTCATCGCAATGTCCATAGAACTCTATTGGTAACGACGGAACTTGCGACCATAGTTGGCCAACGATGCTTTCGGGAAACGCACCCCTGGTCGGGAAGTTTGGAAGCAGCGTCTGGAAAAGTCAGGGGAAAACGAGGCCGTTGTTTCAGCGTGTCGTGAAGGTACTTTTTCTTGCTTCTTTAATTTCGTTTTCATATATTTACTCATGTTTTGGGATGATTTTTGGACCCCTTTTTGTTATTATTTTTAAAAGGCCTCCTGTTGAACCTTGATGGCCTGTGTGCAAATGCGCCAGTATTTCATTTGTAAAGAATCTTTTCGTTTGCTCATTTCTGAGAGCGTGTTTCTGGTCATTAAGAGACTGAAATATTTCTTTCTTTATTTGTTATTGTTGTTGTTGCTATAAAATGTGAATGGACATTTCTGTTTCTTTCTTCTTCCCGTAAGTGTGGTTAACAGAAAATTTTAATTTGTTTTGTCAGTTATTTAAACTGTCTGGCGCCCAACCTGAACAATTAAAAATTTGGAAGAACCACTCTTTCGTTACCGTGCACACAAACACGTGTGTGTGTGTGTGTGTGTGAGTTGTGCAAAATAAGTATTTGTTGTATTTGCTGGCACAAAAATCCTTTCCATCTTTTGTGTTTGTTTGAATGTGGTCCTCTTTCCTTTTGATGTTGAAGGTTACACATTCAGGGTGAAAATTTAGAGTTGTGATGTACAGTAACACATTGGCCTTCTAGTAAACTGTATGTTCTGATCGTTGCTCACCTTCAAGACTGCAGTACATGATGAATCTTGTCTTGCTGTGTGGAGATCTCATTGTTTGTTTTCTTGTATCATTTTCTTGGTATTGTAGTTGCAGGGCAGGGGTCCTGGAGATCCAGCAGCAGTCTACAGCATCACGCAGATGAGGGGCTAGTCACTGCGCTGGTGAACGGTGGACCCATCAGTAGCACCCCTCGTGCATTCACACCATGCCATAGCAGAATGTCATCTCAGAGGCTGTGCTTCTCAGGTAAATAGTCTTCATTACTTGTACAACAATAGACGTGTGTAGAGATTTAATTTGATGTGAATGAAAAAGGGGCTGCGAAGAACAACTTTATTCTGTGACTTGATATTTTTTGTTGAAACCATGATACATTTTTTCAGGATTCTTTGATGAATAGAAAGTTCAAAAGAACAGCATTAATTTGAAATAGAAATCTGAAATAGAAAAAATATATATATTTTCTGTCACATTTGATCAATTTAATTAATCCTTGCTAAATTAATTTCTTTAAAAATAAATAAATAAAAATCTTACTACAGACCCCAAAGTTTGAAGAAGTGGAATCCCAAATGAGATTTAAGTGCAATATTTTCAATGAATCTCTTATAATAATATAATGCACAAACTACTTTTGTGGTGCTTTTTCATCCTGTTTAAAGAATAACTTTTTGGGGTTAAAAATTATCCAAAATAAATTTTTGAGCAAGTTCATAACCAGCCAGTGTTCAAAACTATCTGCTTGCCTTAGCTCGATTCAAAACGGTAAGCTTGTAATAATGTTTTTAATTCCAGTGGTAATGGTGGATTTCCATGGGAAATTCGAGCATGTCTTTGCGTCATTACGTCACATCTGTACACATAAAGAAGGTGTCTCGGCTAGTAGGCTATATTGCGTGTGAGGATGTTAGAGGTGGAGATTTATAGCCTTTTCTCACAGCACTTGATATAATTAAACTTATCAATTTGATGGCGGATCCAGAAAGGTTCAACTTCGGACTTCGGAGTGGCTACAGAAGAAAAGAGACTGCAACCGGGCCCATCCGAAAACAAGGATAATATCGGAAGGCCATTAAATGTAGTCACGCAATGCTGATGTTGTTAACATTAACAATTTGAGAACAAAGTATAATTTGCATGGTTTGACATGATATGATAAGCGAACGTTTGATTTAATCGGCGCAATTTACTGCAATGCTTTTTTCCCTTAGTTGGTCGGAACAAAAGTGGATGTAATTGTTACTTACTTGTTCAGATGACATTTTCCGGTGAAAATTCTTATGTTGGTCATACTTCCAATAAGTAGAATATGTGATTCCGATTGACAGTATCCACACCGGTGCGGTGACTGACTCCTCAAAACTTTAGATTCATCCGCGCTGTGCTGTGCTGAGGAACAACCCACGTAAAGTTAATAATTCCGCGAATAACTGCAATTGCAGATTTCGAACAGAGATGGCGACAAAGAGGAAAAACTACGGACTGCAGCTTTAAGTTTGAAAGCCCCTGGTCACTGTCTGCTTCTATTGAATGGACAAGAACATTTCTTTTTTGTGTGCTCCAAACTCAAACTGGTTTGGAATACATGATGATGAGACATCATTTTCATTTTATTTGGTAAACTATCTCTTCAAGGGAAGGTATCAATCATATGAATCGCTTTCTATGGTCTATTTACCACATCTAGGCCCTTGTCATACACTAGAAAACAGTCTGAGTACAATAAAACCTTCAGCTCTACTCTTTCTTTTTCTTCTGTGTGCAGACTTAGTCCAGATTATAAAATGTTGAGCCTGTCTGATGTTATATCTTTGCTGTGACTAAACGATTATTTACAGAGAACGTCCTCCAACCCTTTGGACACGGCGTTACGGCCAACGGGACATCAATGACATGGCTGTAGAATAGTCGCGCTAACCCTCAGCAATGGCGTGATTTATTGGCTCGCGCCCGTAATTAAAGCCGAGCTGATTCCTGAGCTTTCTGTGCCAGCACACACGGCTGAGGTTTCATAAAGAGATTACCCTGGGTTGCCGCATACGGGAGTGCAGGGAATGCGTCCAACGGCACGCTCCTCAATCTCTCAGCTCAACTCAGATCAGCTCAGCTAGCTAGCTCGGTTTATCAGTCTTGCTTTCTCTACCTCTCGACATATCTTCCTCTCTGTCTCTCAGCTCATCACTCGCAGGTCTGCAGAGGAGGGAAAAATAATCTGTTTAACAGCATGACAGCTGTGATTTCGGCTGGTGCAAATCAAAGCGTCAGATATCCGTCCATGCTCTCTTGCCTGCTTTTTTCTTTCTCTCTCTCCCGTTCATTCTTTTTTTGTCTCATATACTTGTGTCAGGTTAGACACGCTAGAATGAGCCTTGTGCATCGGGGGACACTCAAAGCCGTTAGCTCCCGAGTCCAAATCGTGGGAAGCGATATCAGTTAATACACAATCACTCCTGCAACAGTATTTCACCTAGGGAATTTTAGTTCTGAACTACTGTTTTTAAATAAATATTTTTAGGTGAATTAATCATTCTTGTTCACTTCAACACTACCATTCAAATGTTTGGGATCAGTAACATTCTTTTAAGAAATTTATACTTTTATTCAGCAAGAACACATTAAATTGATCAAAAGTGACAGCAAAGACATTGTAAGCCTGCCCAATCAGTCCAACGTCAGTTTCCGAAAAGCAGGTGAAGGTTTACTGCGTGTTACTGACTTTTCATCGTGGCAAAGTAATTTAATTCCAATTAAACTTTTATCTGACTCCATTTATCACGACCTCGAATTTAGGTTAGAATGCCAATTAGTTATTAGTCATTTATACAGTATAATAGTTTAGCAACACATTTGATTATTCTATTTGACTCTTTACTCTTATTATCCTCGTTCATTCGGGTGCCAAAGTCACACTGGGTCCTCGCACCGGTTGTTAATATTATGCGGGCTCACTATCACAAACTCGTCAGTTTTTGCTCACTAAACAGAGGTAATTGGCTAATATCTTAGGCGGTCTCATTCACGCTTAATCAATCAAATATATTTTTGTATTGCCCCCCATGAATATGTATACACTTGAATTAAAGTAACGTTTACTTCAGTCAAAGGTCATGGCCACTAGCCTACTACAGATATAAGCCGACCAGTATTACTTCTGATAGTAGCTTTGGTTTGGTCATGCCATGGTTTCCCATTTACACTTAACTAGAGGTAAGACTCACCCTATTTAGGTTGGTCAAGCAAAATTTTGCTGTCCTTACGGATTTTTTTTTTTTTTTTTCAAAATCTCAAAACTGGACGTTAGTCCATTACTAATCTGCTACCTGACAAGCTACCTGACATAATAAAAATACTTGATGCTATCGCCTCGAGCCTCTTGAGACATTTCTTTATATACTCAGACCAAGAAAGAAACCTAAACTTATGCTAACAATGGTAATTTGCATTAATCACTATCTTCAGAGTTTATGCCTTTTGAGGGCAGGATGATATTTGCATGAAAGACCCACCCTCATCTGTAAGTAAGATATCTCTAAACTCTTAAAAACTTTATTACCTTTTGGTGTACTTCTTTGGAGATGAGACCTTTGTACCAGTCGCACTGAGACATTTAAAATTATACCAGACATGTATAGTGTTGTATGATAATTGTTCACATTAAACCATATAGATTTTGGGGTGAATTTGGGTGATCTCAGCATGAGAGAGAGAAGGAATGGGAGATATGTAGATTAGGATGTTACTGAGGTGAGACTTGTGTCTCGAATGCTGATGCTAATTTCACAAGAGAGAGTTCAAATGTTAATATCCTGAAACATCTTTTGTCTTCTCGGGGAGGGGTCGTTCCTCAACCAAAGCCCCGCAATTTATCATTTCTCAAGTCTTACAACATCTACAATAATACAAAAGATTTCTATTTCAAATAAATACTGTTCTCCTGAACTTTCTATTTATCAAACAATTATGCATCAATATTTCCACAAAAATATTAAGCAGTACAACTGTTTAGTGGACTATCAGCAAGTGAAAGATCACCCAAGACAAGAGGAAGCTAGGGAATATATTAGAAAAAGTCACATAGAAGAGAGAAAAGTATTTTTTGTTGTGATATGCTGGTTTAAAGAGCATTTAAAGCTCTGTTTGATTGAAGCTGATTAGGCCAGTGTGAGACAGTAAATAATTCTAACCCGGTTAACTTAAGCCGCCCATCCCAGCGCTGTCTTCCCATGTCTGCTTTTCTGCTTTTAACATCTCTCTTTTTCTCGCTAACCACATTTATTAGTATTTGCTAGACAACTATCATTATTACTGTTGCTCATACTTGGGTTTAGGAATCTGAATTGACAGATTACTGAATATATTACTGTAGTTATTAAATTTCGATGTGTAACTCATCCTGGTTGTACGTACTCTAGGAAGAACGAGCCTATGATTGAATTTGGAAATAAAGCAAAATAACTAAAATGAGAATTAGTTCTCAGATGCCATGTCCCTAATTTATAGCAAAACATCTAGCATTAATAAGATCTCCAACAGATCCATTAAAAGCAGTTATTACTCCACCACCAGCGTTACACTATTAAACAAAGTGGTTGAACGACAAATTTGCGACAATACGGTTTCGGGAAACAGTCGTGACTAGCTAGTTGATTTCTTCAACGATGCATCGTACTATGGTAGTTAAGCAGCAAGTTACGTCATTGTATTGGAAACTCACCCCTGGTTGGGCCACAGACATGAATGATTCCTCAAATCAGAGGGTGTGTTAGTAGCCATTTTCTTATTGTTTCTCTTACATGTCTTCTTGTATTCTCATCAATGTCCTATTATTCATTTTAGGCACCAAAAGCAGATGTTCTCCCATCTCTTTTCGGCCCCCGAGCATCGAGCCTCGTCGACCTGACCCGTCAAACCGGCCACTGTCTCGTGTCGCCCAGGAGATCAGGGAGGCCCAGACTGTGGAGCACCTCGATCTCCAGGACTCTGATGAGAATGAGGAGGATTGCCTGGCTCTGGCCTGCCTTGAAGAAGAGTTCAGAAATATGAGCACTACACCATTAGATCAGGGTGAGGAGGCTTAGTGACTAAGACTTGTCTGGACTGTTTTTTTTTTTAATTCAGTGTAATATAAATAAAGGACAAGAAGATATAAAAGTTAGATCTGTAGCTATATAGTTAGTCTATAAAACAGCTTTTATAGCCATTAATAGACATTATTTGGTGCAGATTATTAGAATAACACTTCCAGACATATTAGTTGAAATATAAGATTCTTATTTTTTATTATTGGAAACTGTCACTAATTGTTAAGAGCTTTCAAATGCTGCATTGTGCAAAAATAAAATGTGTAAAAATTTGTATACAGTGCTGGTCAGAATTATTTGCCCCCTTGTATGAATTCTGAAACTTGTTACTGAGTAAAAAACAAATTTATTTCTGATATCTACTCAAATTCTTATCAAATATCCTTTTCATAAGAACTGCAGTGAAATATGGTACAATATGGTAACACTTTATAATAACAACTACTGTATTAGTCAGGTCCGAATCTTCAAGATTGTGTAACCCTGTAGGCATTTTTGAGGAAAAGTTGTTATACCACATTTTTAGAAAGTTCAATGTCTCCTGAATAAGGATCCACCGTATAACATTGAAATAAGGGTCCCATTTTCTTGTAATTGTCATTGAAACAATAGGTGCATTATTCACAGCCAAAACACTACAGGTGGATAGGGTAAAAATTTTAAGTTATAGATATCACCATAAAACCTTTCCAGTTTTTCACTTACATAGAGACAGACATTTTTTGTATTACAAGTTTTCTGAAATGTCATGTTTACATATGCAAATGAGGCATACCAGTATATATATATATATATAATTCGAGGGGCAGGCATACCAGTGCGCGGTTCTCCCTTTCGGGCTAGCCCTGTCTCTTCGCGTCTTCACGAAGGTTGTCGAGGTAGCCCTTGTTTCTCTCGACGACTGGCTGATCCTAGCTCACTCTCGAGACAAGGTTTGTGAACACAGGGACCTAGTGCTGCGACACCTAGCTTGTCTGGGCCTTCGGGTCAACTGGGAGAAGAGCAAACTCTGCTCCGTGCAGAGGATCTCTTTTCTCAGTATGGAAATCGACTCGGTCGCCATGTGCGTGCAGCTTATGAGCGTGCGCGCGCAGTCACTGCTAATTTGCCTTCGTCAGTTCGAGGGCAAGAGTGCGGTTCCACTGAAACAATTTCAGAGGCTCCTGGGGCATATGGCCTTCACCCCGTGGACGAACCTCAGTTTTCTATGGGCTGGAGTGCCCATAGAATGAGTTTCCTGGCATGTTGTTGTATCAACAGATGCCTCCATAATGGGCTAGGACGCCATGTGCAATGGACATGCTGCCGCAGGCTCCTGGACAAGACCCCAGCGCCTTTGGCATGTCAATAGCCTCGAGTTGCTGGCTGTACGTCTCACCCTGCACCGCTTCTGTGCGTTGCTCAGGGGTCAGCACGTATTAGTCCGATCAGACAATACCGCCACAGTAGCGTACATCAACCGACAAGGTGGTCTGCGCTCCCGCCGTATGTCGCAACTCGCCTGCCACCTCCTCATATTGAGTCAGAAGCATCTGAGGTCGCTTCGAGCCATTTATATCCCGGGAGACCTGAACCGTGCAGCTGATATGTCTCAGTTTCGGCCTCTCGCTGGAGAATGGGGACTCCATCCCCAGTCGGTTCATCTGATTTGGGATCAGTTCGGGGACGCACAGGTAGATCTGTTTGCCTCCCACGACTCTTGCCACTGCGACCTGTTTTTTTCTCTGACCAAGGGCACGCTCGGCACGGATGCACTGTCGCACAGCTGGCCGCGGGGCCTCTGCAAGTATGCGTTTTGCCCCCAGTGAGCCTTCTTACGTAGACTTTGCGCAAGATCAGGGAGGACGAGGAGCAGGTAATTTAGGTTGCCCCGTATTGGCTCAACCGCACCTGGTTCCAAGAACCAGTACTCTTCGCGACAGCACCTCCCTGGCCAATTCCTCTGAGAAAGAACCTGCTTTCTCAGGGACGGGGCACCCTATGGCACCCTCGTCCCGATCTTTGAAACCTCCATGTGTGGTTCCTGGACGGGACGAGGCAGGTTTGAGTACCCTACCACCAGCGGTGGTGGCTACCATCACTTCCGCTAGACTAGAGCATCGTCCACGAGACATGCCTATGCGTTGAAGTGGAACCTCTTTGTCAACTGGTGTTCTTCTAAACTTAAAGAACCCACGAAAGGCCCAATCAGTGTCGTGCTTTCCTTCTTGCAAGAAGGGTTGGAGCGAAAGTTGTCTCCCTCCACCCTGAAAGTGTATGGTGCCGCCATTGCCACACATCATGATGCAGTTGATGGTAAGTGCATTGGAAAGCACGACCTGAACATCAGTTTCCTGAGAGGAGCGAGGAGACTGAATCCTCCTCGCCCTCCTCTCGTTCCCTCTTGGGACCTCTCTGTGGTTTAAACTGCTCTGCAGAGTGCTCCCTTTGAGCCTTTGCAATCAGTGGAGCTTAAGTTCCTGTCAATGAAGACAGTGCTCCTGGTTGCATTGGCCTCCATCAAGAGGGTAGGGGACCTGCAGGCATTTTCGGGTGACGAAGCGTGCCTGGAATTTGGACCGGCTAACTCTTACGTGATCCTGAGACCCCGGCCTGGATATGTGCCCAAGGTTCCCACCACACCCTTTCGAGACCAGGTGGTGAACCTGCAAGCGCTGCCCTTGGAGGACGCAGACCCAGCCTTGGCACTGCTCTGTCCAGTACGCACCCTCCATACTTACGTAGACAGGATGCATTGTTTCAGGACTTCAGACCAGCTCTTTGTCTGTCATGGTGGGAAGCTGAAGGGAAAGGCTCTCTCCAAGCAAAGGTTGTCTCACTGGATAGTGGACGCCATTGCTTTGGCTTACCAGCAGCAAGGTCGACCATGCCCCCTTGATGTGACGGCCTGCTCCACCCGGAGTGTGGCATCCTCTTGGGCTCTAGCGCATGGCGCCTCGCTAACAAACATATGTAGATCTGCAGGCTGGGCGACACCTAACACGGCCTCTGGGCGACCCCCACGTGTGTAGTCCACTGTAAGCCTCTCTGAGCATGTGTCTTTCCCTCGGCAAGCTACCTTGCCACCCCTGGGTTTGAAATATTCCACCTGCAGCTGGACACCCCAGTGATTCTCAATATGCAGCCCCCTGGGGTCATGTGTATTCCAAGTCCCCCCCTTCGGGCTGGGCATAATTGCATATTTCCACTGATATATGCTTCCCAGTGTTCCTTGGCATAATTCCAGCAGCCATTAAAAACTATCCCTTTCATGTTAATGTTGTTTTTTCATTGTTTACATGTTTAAATATTCTGAGAATGCATAGTTTTAGTTCTAATGTGCAATAAATGCATTAAAACTTTTTTTTTGGCAGCCATTTTGTTTTTATTGTTTATGCCAAAACACTGATGTTTACAACTTGTTATACGGCAGAAATGGATTCAGCACCTAAAAATCACATAGAAACAACACTTGAAGTACTTTTCCTCAAAAATGCCTACTGCATCTTATCCAGGGCTATTTATCTATTTTGGGACCTGACTATATATCATTTTAAACATTATACTGTAAATACATAATAAAATAGATTTTATATATACTATTAGATTTGTTTAATGTTTTTAAAGAAGTGTCTTATGCTCACCAATTAAACTTACAGTATAAACTGTACTACTGTGAAATATTGCAGTGTTTTATTGAATTTGAATATATTTTAAAGTGCCCCATTATGGTTGGTATAGCTGTTTGTGAATGTAAACGTTCTTCAAAGTTGTAATGTAGAAAGTGCACGATAAATAGTTATTTTTTCCCAAAAGAAAGAATTGACTGAACCACGAGTCGTTTTTCATTCGAATCCTACTGCTTTACGGTTCTACATCACTATAAGAAACATTTGCATAATGCCCACCTGTGTTGTATGTTGTCGGCTTGTGAGCAACTTGACCAGCCCAACAACAGGTCGTTTTACCGAGGACTGCTTCTCAAATCTCGGAGTTCAATGCGGGATTCGCAAAATGCTTGCTCTAGAAAGATGGGTCAGTGCTCAGTTTATTTGGACTAGCTTGCTCCTCAGAATCATTTACATTACATTTACATTACATTTACATTACCTGTATACATTTACATTTACATTACCTGTGTACATTCACATTACCTGAATCATAACCTGTATGAATAATTATTGATGTATACATTTTCAACCGGGTGTTCAAAATACTTAATACGTTATTACTGTGAGTGTCTTACTGAAATACCGTATATACCCGAAAATAAGACGAGTTTTTTGTCCTAAAAATAGGCTGAAAATGGGGGGGGTCGTCTTAAATTCGAGATATAGACAAAATCACGGGGGGAAAGGGAGAAAGCAAGGGGAAACAGTAGGGCGCCAACACGATAGGCTAATTATTAGTGACAGTGTTATGAATTAAATAAACAGTAAAGTGCCGCCATGGAGTGGTCAAAATATAATTTCTAATTTCTTGAGAAAAGCGCTTCAAAAGTTGGTCAAATAAACCAACACGTTCGAAACAGTTATGACGCCAACTTTAAACTTATGGTCGTGAATGAGGCGGAATCATCTAATAATTGCAAAGCTGCCAAAACATTTGGAGTCACAGAATGCAACGTTCGGAGGTGGAGAGCACAAAAAAAACGACTAAAAAATACCAACAGCCAAAGGAAAGCTTGTGGTGGACCTCAAAGTAGCAAGTTTGCAGAACTTGATGATAGAATCTATGAATATGTGATAGAAAAAACGTCGGGATGCGATGCCAATCACAACAGAAATCATTCGGCTGAGGGCTCTGGAGATAGCCAAGAAGCTGAACATACCGACAAATGAATTCAAAGCTAGCACTGGGTGGTGTACACAAATGATGCGGCGCAAAGGGCTGACACTGCGCCGTAGAGCAAGTCTGGCCCAGCGCCTGCCCTCAGACTTCGAGGAGACGTTGCTGTCTTTTCAGCGATATGTGCTTAAACTGAGGAAAACTCACTCATACCCCCTGGATCAGATAGGGAATGCTGACCAAACACCAGTGTTTTTTGACATGCCAACATCTGTCACTGTTGCCAAGAAAGGGGACAAATCAGTTATTGTGCAATCTACTGGAAATGAAAAAAATCGAATCACTGTAATGTTGGCGTGTCTCGCTGATGGGACCAAACTCCCCCCATATGTGATTTTGAAACGCAAGACTATGCCAAAGGAGACGATGCCAGCTGGCATTATCGTACGTGCCCAGGAAAAGGACTGGATGGACACTGACCTGGTAGTAGACTGGCTCAAGGTAGTGTGGGGCAGGCGCCGCGGTGCGCTTCATAAGAAGAGAAATATGCTCGTTTTGGATGCATTCCGCGGACACTTGCCGGAGCCCGTCAAAACTCAGTTGCGGAAAATGAACGTCGATCTAGTGATCATGGGGGGTGACAAGCCAGTTACAGGTATTGGATGTAGTCGTCAACAAGTCATTCAAGGATAATCTGCGCAAGAGGTACACTGAGTGGCTCCTGTCAGGCGATCACTCACTGACACCTATTGGAAAACTTCACAAGCCAGCAGTGCATCTGCTCTGTACTTGGATCCTCCGAGCATGGGATGCCATAAGCCAGGAGAGCATCATTCATGGATTTAAGAAATGCTGCATATCAAATGCCCTTGATGGGAGCGAGGATTACATTCTGTGGGAGGAGCTCGTGGAGCATCATGATAGTGATGACAGTGAGAGTGACCATAGCGAGGCAGAGGAATAGGCCTAGTTTAATGTGCAGCATAAAGGCCCATTTGCACTGCTGTTCAAGACTTTAATGTCAGATGTGTTTGATTAAAAGCAGATGGTTATTATCTTCACAGTACCACAATTACATAAATACATAGGCCTACATAATTATTGCATTTTTGTGAAAAGGTTATTCATTTCTGTCACTCATTCAGAAGGGGGGGGGGTCGTCTTATATTCAGGGTCGTCTTATATTCGGGTATATACGGTACTTCTGCTAAGCAGCTGTGGGCCACAGTCTATTAATGTAGAATGTCTGTCGTTCTTACTACTTCGAGTAAAGATAAAGGATGGAGAAAGATTTGTTTTACAAACCTTTATTACATCAGTCATTCACATTAGTGCTCCGCGAACATATGCACCGTTATTGATATAGTTCCTGCATGTGCACTGCAATAAATTAGAAAAATACACATTGGTTTGTGTATGGACATACTATTGTAAATGCTGATGGGAGGAATTACAGTTCAAACTTCTCATTATGTATCCCAAACTGAGTAGTGTATCACTGAGAAACGTCCTGCTCGAGTCATCCTTGCGATGGAGGTTCGGGTTGAATAACTAGTTCTACAAGAAAGACTCGGGAGGCAAAATGACGTAACAAAGCATTCATTTATTAACAGCCCAGCAAGCAAAAATTGTGTTATTAAGTTCTTTGGCGTAGGCCGCGTCGGTAGCTCACGATCAGAGGGTAGCGGAATCTGCATTTCCTGCCTGAAGACGAAGGCAGGGGCGCAGCCGATCCCCTGGGTGGTATGGTCAGGGACCATCCTGGTGGTGGTGGGGAGGATGGAGGTGAATGTTGGCGTCAGCATCTGCAAACTCAGATATGTGTAAGTCCTGATCTTTTATACTACGACTATTAGAACACGATTGGTTAGATGTGAAGGGAATAAGTGACGTAACAATTGAGTCTTCCTGGCAGAACTTACGCTAGAGCTTTCATTTCTTCCAATGTTTCATCATCGGACTCGCACTCTGATATGGTAAAATCAGCGTCATCGTTACTGTCTTTACACTTCAATCGCTGAGTTGTAGGAAGCGTCCAGACAGAGCTGACGTTCAGTTATGGTAATGGTGTGTAGCTTCTGACAGGCGCTGTATGCATCTGGCCAATCAGAGCAGAGTAGCTCTCGGAAAGGAGGGATTTAGAGAGACTAATTCATCCATCGAGTTGTTTGAGAATCATTGAAAAATGTGGTGATGTGCAATGTATATTATGAGAAAATTAATCTGTTTTTTGACTTTTGATGCATGTAAACCTGTTGTGGGAGACCTCCAAAACAACATTAGGAGCCTTTAAAATAGCATAATTTATTTATGCTATTCATTTATTTATGGCTAAGCTAAGCTGAATTTTCAGCATCATTACTCCAGTCTTCAGTTTCACATGATCCTTCAGAAGTCATTCTAATATGCTGATTTGCTGATGTCTGATTATTAGAAATGTTGAATACATTGCTGCTTAATTTTTGTGGAAACTATGATACATTTTTTCAGGATTCTTTCATGAATATTAAGTTCAAAAGAACAGCATTTATTTAAAATAAAATTATAATAGTAACATTATTAATGACTTTACTGTCACTTTTGATTCATTTAATGCAAATATTGAATGAACATAATGTACATTAATAACTTTAATGAATGATTTATGAAAGGCTTTTTAATGTGTTACCTAAAACATTAATATGTTTTGATTTTTCCCTAGCACACACTTATGTGCCTAACCGCCCGTGTGTATGATGAGAGATTCAGAGATGCACATGTCTCGCAAAACAGCACACACCATGCGCTGGGTACCTGCTACTGTGGCATCTTGCTCATTAGATCCCCTTATTAGAGTCAGCTCATTAGTGTTCAGTCTGCACACTCATTAAAAAAACCCTCTCTAGCCCAGCACATGCATTCAGCCTTGATTAATTTGCTTATTTCAGCATTCATTCATATCCCGTTGGTGAACAGACACACTTATACGGTTACACTAACACAACTGCTGAGACCTACCGCAGAGGTGCACCTCTCATGCGCACACACATGAAAATCAAACTAAATCTATCCAGATCTCATCTTCCCTTCAAAGATTACTGCCGATATCTGTGTGTTAGGGTTCTTTCTCGTTTGCTTTTAAAAGAGATTCAGCAATTTAGTAATGACATACAGAAATAAAGAATATTTGTGTATTTTTCAAAATTTCTTTTATTACCATAATTCTTTTAGAAAGTTGTATTTTCTAAGTTGTTTCAGTTGGATGATCGGCAGCCAAATAAAAACATTAAAAGAACTAATGGTAAAGCATAATGACGTGTACTACCATTGAAAAGTTTGGGGTCAGTAAGATTTTTAAATGTTTTTGAAAGACGTTTCTTCTGTTCACCAAGGTTGCATTTTCTATGTGAATATGTTTAATATATATATATATATATATATATATATATATTTTTTTTTTTTTTTTCAAGTGAAAGCAAAGCTGAAAATCATTCAGAAATCACAATATGCTGATTTGCTGATGTTGAAAATAGTTGCACTGCTTAATGTTTGTGGAAACTGATACTTTTCTTTCAGGATTCTTTGATGACCAAAAAAAAAAAAAAAAAAAAAAGTTATGTTACAAGGTAGTCTACAGTAAAATACCCTAAAATGTTTTCTTGGTAGGAAGCTATGATCAAGACTTACCAAATACCTCCCCCCTCTATTGCCAACATCATCCACGTTCTTAAATATCAAGATTGCTACAAGCGTTTGTTAAAGCATTAGTTATAAACCATGACAGCTTGCTCCGAGCAATACTTTAAGATTTATTTGTTACTGTAATGATGGTATAGATGGTACACATTGATCCTCCAGCAGTGTTGCTTTACCTTTCCGGTTAACATTATGCATGTAATGTAATATTATCATGTCTAAAGGCTGTGGCATATTTTTGGAAAGTGTTTTGTATTTCCACCATGGCTCAAGAATTGCCTGTAAAACGGCCTTATCTGTGAGCCTCGGTTGTGTATGTGTATTTGTGTACTTGTTTGTGCACGATTAGACAGACAAATCTCTGCTGGAGGCTGACTGCTGCTTTGCTTTTGTTGCGTAGTGTGCTGTATGGTGCTGTAACGGGATTATAAGGCCTACTGAACACAGAGTATTTGTATTTGTGTGTGTGTGTGTGTGTGTGTGTACAGAGGTATACAACATCCCTTCCATCAATACACTTTCAGACTGGCCAGAGCTCTGTGCTCGACACACACACTGCCACACAAAATACACATTTGCTCTTACCTCTTATATTTTCTCTTACTTTCTGTAAAAAAATGCACAAACACGACCATTAATATCTGTCACTCTTTCACTCAGGTTTTTTTCATGTCAGGGCAGCAAGAGCATGTGTGTGTGGGTGATTCTCGTGAAAACTGAAAAGAAATGTCCTGGTTATTTCACTCCAAAATCAAAAAAGAAATTATATTTTGCATAAAGAAAAAACAATTTGAAGCTGAATTGAAAAATTAGGATGCATTTGTTTTGCTTTAATGACAGCAACACTGGAGCTGACGTGTACAAAACCTGATGATGATCATGTTCTCCAGCATGATTTTAGATGATCCAAAGAGAATTTTGTGCTTCAATGAAGATCTGACCATAAGTGCAAAGAGTCACATGATCAATGCCAGTAATTATTTGATTAGGAAGAGTGCAGAGACTAAAATATTTCTTTGTCCTTTCACATCATAAAGACCTGCTAGCCTACGCTTGTTTCTGGAGCGGTCTCTCTAAAAAAACCCCACAAGGCGGTCCTGAGACGGGTGACCCAGGAAAGGAGAGGCACCCAGGGAAAGTTCACCCTGGCCGGGGCGAGCCTTACTCTCTTCTGAGGGGGGAGTGAATTTTACAAGGTCATTAAAAAAGAGCAATTTCCTCTTTCACACCAGAACCTCGGTGGGTGCAAGCATGCCTCCTCTCCGCTTTCTGCAGCAACGTGCCTGTACACAGCAGGTCAGTATGATCTATGAGGCCCAGCCTCCTCAACCGTCACCAGTCACCGCCACATCGGACCCAAGGAACAAGGTATGTATTTTCAACACATCGCTCACCACGAGTAGCAAGGGATGCAGAGCTTCCCTCTGTGGCTTCCCTTGCTCCCCCTCGCCGCGATCTAAAAGACGGCAGCTCGCACAGTGGCAGCGGCTTTGTCCTCCTGTTCGGTGCTTCTTATTTGCGTTTCGTTAGTTTTTCTATTTGTAATTGTTAAAATCAGTCAGGCAAATTACAGTTACAGTCGGTCAGATATCTTAAATATAGGTTTTTGATGTGACCAAACAGTCACAAGCTGGTCGTGCCTACTAGCTAGGCTAAAGGAACAACACCACAAACCACCTCTTCCTAGTTTATTCCTCACTAATGCCAGATCACTCGCCATGAAAAGGGATGAATTATAACTGCAGATTGCTACAAATAATGATAACAGAGACGTGGCTGAACCCGCTCATCCCCAACGTCGCCATGGAGCTAACAGGATGCACAGCAATCCGCTGGGACAGAAACAAAGATTCCGGTGAGACCAAGCGCAGTGGACTTTGCATCTACGTACATGATAACTGGTGTACCAATGTCAATATTGTAGACAATCATTGTACTCCTGACCTAGATTACTTGACTGTTAAATGCAGGCCCTTCTACCTGCCTCGGGAGTTTACCGCTGTTTTAGTTACAGTTGTTTACATCCCACTGAATGCTAACGCTAACACATCTCAAGGCTATCTGCTACATGCCATAAACTCTAACCAGACTACCCACACTGATGCTTTTCACATCATAGCACGGAATTTTAATCATGCAGACTTAAAAACTCTCTTAAAAGCCTGCAATGGTCCAGAGACAAAGCCCTCTATAGTGCAGCCAGAGCCATCAAGGGTGCGAAAACAGAGTACAAAAGAGAAATTGAGGACCACTTCACACACAACGACTCTGGCAGGGTATCCAGCATTTCATAAACAACAAAAGCAGGGGTCACAAGACCTCTGATGCTAATGCTTTGTTAGTAGAAGAACTCAATTGCTTTTTTGCCCGCTTCGAGTTGAGAGTGACAGAGACGTTCACACCACTCACTCACACCCACCCCCAACGAACATGCGCCCCATTAATTTACCAGACTGGTAGCCAAAATGGTGGACTTGGGTCTCTCCTCATCTATTTGCCATTGGATCAAGGACTTCCTGACCAGCCGCCCCCAGATGGTTAGGTTAGGCCCCTATTCCTCTTCCACTGCAATGCTCAGCACAGGTGCCCAACAAGGCTGTGTGCAAAGTCCACTTCTTTGATTGCACCCCAACTCATCCTACCAACATTATCATCAAATTCGCAGATGATACAACCGTTGTTGGACTCATCTCAGGAGAAGACAAAACCGCTTACAGAGATGAAGTTAAGAGACTGACAGAATGTTGTGGGGTAAACAACTGTGACCTGAATGCTTCTAAAACCAAAGAGCTCTTTATAGACTTTCGAAAGCACAAAATGGAACACACATCACTGTACATCAGTGGGGTCTGCGTGGAGAGGGTTCCAGTCTTTAGATTTCTGAACATCGCTGAGAATTTCTCCTGGACAGCAAACACCTCAGCAGCAGGCAAAAAGGCACAACAGCGACTTTACTTCTTGAGGATCCTCAGGAAGAACCACCTGCAAGAGCAGCTGCTAGTGTCCTTCTATCGCTGCTCCATTGAGTGTGTGATAACTTACTGCATCTCCACGTGGTACGCCAGCAGCTCAGTGGCTGACAAGAAAGCCCTCCAGGGGGTGATCAACTCAGCACAGAAAATCATTCAGCTACCCTCTGCTTTCTATAAAATAACTTTACATTGCACACTGCCTTAACAGAGCAGCAAACATCCTAAAGGACCCTTTCCACCCTGGACATCACTTGATTGTCACTGCTGCCCTCTGGTAAACGATTCAGGTCCATCAAATCATGGACAAATAGACTCAAGAACAGCTTCTACCCCAGCGCCATATGGGAGCTGAACACTGCCAGGCACACACACACACGCACGCACGCACGCACGCACGAACGCACACACACACACACACACATGAACTGAATGTGAGTTGAATCTGAATGTGAAAGAATGTGCCAATCTGATCTGGCATTTCATACCTCAATCCCACAGGTTAAATTCCTCCCAATACCTCAATGTATGTCAAACTGCATGTTTACATTTTATACTACTTATTATATGCTTAATTTGCACTTTGCCTTGACCGAACTGTTTTGTATGTATTGGTCTAGGTAACTTTACTTACTATATATATATTTATTTCAATTGGATGTTTAGTTTGCACTAGTTATGTGATTGTACTGTAAGGATTGCTCTAATTTCACTGTAGTTGTAGAATGACAATAAATAATCTTGAATCTTGAACCCCCTACCTCAGTTACACCAGAGGTTGGTCCACTTGTGCCACTTGTACGGAGTCTGGACACGTGGCTAGCGGTGCCCAGTCCATCGCGCTGGTTCATCAGAACCATCCGCTGCACAGTTTGGATTGCTTTCCACCTCTGTACAAGGAGAGAACGCTCATTTCCTTCAGGCGGAGATTACTGTCCTTCTGGAGAAGGACGTGATAGAGAATTTCCCTTCCAGCCGAGATGAAGAAGGGGTTTTACAGCCCTTGATTCATCATAACAAACAAAGGAGGTGGGTTGAGACCAATCTTAGATCTGTGAGTTTTGAATCTGGCCCTGTACAAGCTGCCAAAATGCTCATTTAGAAACACATTCTTTCATGTGTTCAACATCAAGATTGGTTCGCGGCGATAGACCTGAAGGACGTGTTCTTTCATGTCTCGATCCTTCCTTGGCATAGACCGTTTTGACGATTTGCCTTCGAAGGTTGATCATATTAGTACAAGGTCCTCCCCTGTCCCTGTTTCCTCACACCTTTATGAAGGTTGCAGAGGGTGCCCTTGCCCCGCTAAGGGAGGTGGGTATTCGCATACTCAACTACCTTGATGACTGGCTAATCCTAGCTCACTTGTGAGAGTTGCTGTGTGCACACAGGGACCTGGTCCTTGAGCACCTAACCCGATTTGGACTTCGGGCCAACTGGGAGAAGAGCAAGCTCTCTCCCGTGCAGAGCATGGTTCTGCTTCCTTTAATTCAAATTCGAATTGTAATTCTAGATCCTGTTTTTGACATCAATTCAAATTCAATTCAAATTCAAGAATTGAATTGGAATTAAGGAGTCATTCTCAATTCAATTCTGAATTGTGCACAAGCCTGATCTAGATGCAGAGCTTGAGAGGAGCTGAGTAGCTCTTTGTCTGCTTCGGAGGTCAGCAGAAGGGGCAGGCTGTCTCCAAACAAAGAATGGCCCTCTGGATTGTGGAAGCCACTCTCCAGGCTAATCAGGTCGTGGTTGTACGGTGCCTGTGAGTGAGGGCTCACTCGACCAAGGGTATCGCATCCACGTTGGCTCTAGTGAATGGTGCTTCATTAGCAGACATATGATGAGCTGCCGGACACCCAACACCTTTGAGAGATTTTATTATCTATGCATGGAGACAGTTTCGTCCAAGTTTTACCTGTTATTACCTAAAGGCCCGTTCACACCAAAAACGATATCTAAAAAGATAACTATGTTAGTGTCCACACTAGTGGACGATATTGTTCTGTTAATTCTAAGCGTATGCTTGTTTTTTTTAAATCCTCAAGCTCATTACAGTAGGATGGATTCTGATTGGCTGTCAATGTTTTTATCATTCATCAGCTGGATAAAATCATTCGGAAAGTGATTCCAACTACATTGTTTCTCTGTGCCGTTATCATTATAGCTGAGATCGCAACTTTGATACTCCTGAAGTGTTTCAAGAAAAGTGTGCCATATGCATCAGACGTTCAGCCAACGGTCCATTGTAGTCTGAGGCTGAGACTAGGTGGAGCCCACCACAGGGACTCTTCCCTATGTACACTGTTAAAAATGATTTGGGCTTTTAGTCAGAGGGACTATTGTTGTCAAGCTGAGGGAACTCATTGCCCATTACAACAAAGCAAGAAGAGTTACAACAACTTCAACTTGAAAAAAGCGCGGAAACTCATTAAAAACTCATAATAATCCGTTCAGTTCACTTCAGAAAATAGGTCAAGGTGGACATTTCAACCAACACGCATGCACCCGCAGTGACATCACGCGCCATGTTCAACTCTGGAAAATCCGAGCTGACCGCCATCTTTTTTCCTCGGAGCCGAGCCGTCCAAGTAAGTACATTTAAAAATGTTTTAACTTAGTTCATCTGTTGTTAATGTGCATTCGTCGTCTAATGTCTCTCCATCTCAAATTATCCGTAAACATAACCTGTGATGAATATTTCATGTTCGTTCGTTTTTTGGAAATACGTTAGCATGTTAGCGCCGGAGTGTCACAGCAAGTATTTAATGTATTGTTGAGCCTCATATTCGACATTAACAAGTATTCGGCACCGATAATATACTCTTATACAAGTGAAACGGTGCGAGACCTGTCCTCATTATTATGGAAAAATGTGTGAACAGTGGGAACATTATACCCGGGTCAACCCGCCAATTTACGTGACGTCGCTTTGCTCGCACTCAATCAACCTGGCACAGCATTAACAAACAACGAGATAACAGAGCAACTCATGGTCCGTGGGGAAGAGGAGTGCAAAAAAACACTGACCACCGCCGTAGTGTATGGACTATATTTTTTATGTTGAGTTAGATTCGATATAAACACGTAGTGATAGGTGATTGTTTTCATGTGTAGTGATATGTGTGCGGTTACACTCTGTATCCATGTCAACGTGCAGCAGTGGGGGTGAACGGTCGCGCAGACCGCCAGTTGGAGATCAGACGTGGGTTTTTTGCAAGGGGGAAAGTAAAGTATGAAGAGTTACAACAACTTCAACTTGAAAAAAGCGTGGAAACTCATTAAAAACTCACAATAATCCGTTCAGTTCAGCCATCCAAGTAAATACATTTAAAATTGCCTCTCTCCACAACTCGTACCTCCTATGGCGCCATTTTGATGCTACCTGGCACTCACCCACTGTTAGCATTCCATTGACTGCCATTCATTTTGCCGTCACTTTGCGAATAACTTTACATCTGAAGCGTTTAAAGACTTTATTTGTCCATTGTTTATTTCTAAAGAAACCTGGCCTACATCGATGATGCAATGAATGCCACATACGCACTGAGAAGACAGGAGATCGTTGAAGAGGAGCCACCTTTGGCCGAAATGAGAGTCAGATGGCCTGCCCTTTTTACTGAAAGACAGGTAAAATGTGTAAATTTTTTCTTA